>NC_079542.1:962500-1088034 GCF_015846415.1 Triplophysa dalaica
GTGTGCAGTGATTAACGCGCGAGATTGAGTTTCTGTGGAGCGGCGTGTTGAAGGGGGCGTGGTCAGAGGGAATAGCTGCGCGTTCCAGGGGGGGCGTGGTCGCAGGGAGTGTAAATATCAGTTTGTTAGAGTTGCGCGAGCTCACTCGATGTCGGAGGTCGATCGCACGTCAGTGCTCTTCTTTACTTGTTTAATCATCCCCGGCAGTTCGTTTTATTGATGTGGGATCTTCCGAGCGCAGGACTGTAGTTTCACTCGGATCTCCGCGTTCGTTGTGATTTGTGTGTGTGTGCGCGAGCGCGCGTGTGTTTATCTACGTGTGCCGTGATGACGTTGAGCTGTGATGATGGACGAGCTCGTCACCCGTTCATTAATTTCGTGGATATATCAACGGCTCTGAGGATTCGGGTAAGATTTGTATCTTCTAATTCAGTTACACGTGTTCAGCGGCGCCATGTGTGTGTTTGTGTGTGCGATGGAGTGACGCACACAACAACTGGATGTCTCCGTCATCTCCTGGTGTACATCATTGGACAAATATGTTTAACGTCTAACTACTTAAACTTCGTGTTGACTCTCATCATGAGTAATAAACTTTCTGTGCTGTGTTTACTCTTCTATTGTCTACCAAGTGTTGTTGATGTTTCCTACAGTACTGTTGCGTCATCTATCTTGAATTGATCAATACTGTCTGGTACATTAATGTTTAAGGTTAAAAACACTACAGTGTCTCAAAATCCGTTTGAATAGTATATTGAAAGCTGTTGCCATGGTGATAGTTTATGATCTTGCTGTCATTATAACACTTGTTCTGTATAGATACTACAGTGAAGCCCCTTTTTGGAATGTTCCAAGATACCCGTTCGACAGACGTGAAAGTGTAAACACTAACGTATCCAAGACAAAAATGCGTCATGACGCACATCGATAAACTATTTACAATAAACGCCGCAATATTTCATGAAAAACTGCATTCCCTTACGAAAATGAACCATGTTCTTTTGTGTGGTACAAGTGTTTTTTTGGTGCATTGATTGCTTGGGAAAACCCACGATTTTATTACAGTAACCATCGTTTCCTATATTCTTTATATCAAATCCGAGGTTAATTTGTGATAACCATTGTTTTACGGCAGTAACTATGCTTTCTGGTTTCAACTACAGTAAAATTATGGGACGTTTTCCTCGGGTTTTTTTATTTCGCCGCACTTGCAGAACAGATCGAACAATAAATACATAAAACGCAGTTTTAATCGTTGTATTTTAGTTAATAAACTCCAGATTAATCGCTGTGAAAAGTCGTATTAACAGCATTCGTTGTGACAATATAACATTTTTTCTCTGATCATAAATTTTGCATATAATGACGTCATGAATAAATGATCAGTGTCCAGGTTATCTGATTCACGACGTTATTTGAGGACGTGCCTACGTGTCTGAAACTTTAGCAAAACATTTAAGAACCGGAACGTGGAGACGTCCTCAGAACGTGGTCACAAAGTCATATCACGGTGACCAAAGAAATATCGTCTGTTTACCAGCAGAAGAAACCCGTGCGATGTGCTTCAGATCTTATTCCAGGAGGTTTGAACTTCAGACAACATCTCACCAACACAATCAACACTGGAGAAAATGACACGCTGAGATCCTCATAGGTTCTATTAAAACCAATACAATTCCCAATATAACCATTAAAAACATGAGGCGTTCAGTCATCGATTGTTTGTTTTTCAGCAGGGTAAACTTTCAGACTTTATATCGGATTTAAAGATGATCTCATGTTTAACTAAATATAAGACACCGTGACGAAACAATACTTGAGTACGTTCTGTCCAACAGTTCTCCACATTTTCTGAGCAAACCGGTTCACACAGGCATTAGTTCAGACTGAAACAGGGTCGAAACAAACACGATACTCCATAAAAATGTGTGTTATTCACTCCTGTTCTGACTGAGGAACGAATCTGTTTAAAATCTAAATTTTACGATTGATCCAATAAGAAAAGTTTGATGTTGTTCATTCATTCGTCATTTGTTTTGTCAGACCACCAATAAATGACTTTATAAGACGGTCAGTTCCGGTCGTTGATTCTGATTGGCTGAGGCGATTTCTAAGATGTTATTAATTACCACGGTTTATAACGGTTTACACAGCCTAAATATCACTTTATTTACTTTATTTTATGAAACCTTGCTACCCGTATGGATATCCGTTATATAAAAGCAACAAGTCCCGCGAAGCAGTGTGTTACAGATCATTTTATAACGGCTGAGGGGGTTTTAAAGCCCTTAAACTGCCGTCACAGCATGACCTCACTGTACAGAAATAGATTTGTTAAAAAAGATCACAAACTCTGGACTTAACTGTAATTTGTTTTTGTTAGAAATGGAGACTTTAAAATAATCTATAAATTATTCATGTTTATGGACATTTTTTTTTCAAAATATCTCGCCTCTTACCACATGATGCTCTGTGATATATATATATATATACGTTTAATTAGTATCATTTATTTTGTTGTTTATATATTTGTGTATTTTGGCTGGAAAATTGTTTGTCCATTATTGTTGTTTTTTTGTTCAACTTTTTTTCCCCCAACCTTATATCTCTTGTAATGGTATTTGTTTGATGCTTAAACAAATATGTCAATTTAAATTCACTTATAAAAAATAAAATGTAAAAAAAAATGGAGGATTCGCGCCCGTCCATCTTCGTACCACCGTCCGAACGATCTGCGCATGCTCAAAGTCAAGTCTGACAGCAGCTTTAGCTGTTATAAAAGGGTTAGGGTGGGGTCATTTAACTTCCGGTTTGTGTTTTGCTGGTGTTTAATAATAACTATTTCTGTTGTATTACACTCCGGTTGAAGGCGAATTTAAAGAAACCGTATGATACACTGACATCTAGCGGTTGAGCTTGGTATCGCAGTCTAAATTCAAAATATTGGCGAGACAAGTTTAGTCACGTGACCCTTCTTTTTGGTTTCTTTTCATTGTTATCAGAAACAATCTACAGGCGCTCTATTGTGTGTGTGAATGTGAACCGGAAGTTCAGTTGGGGTCACGTTTGTTTACGTTGTTGAAATGAATGCGTCAATAAGCATGTTTTTGTTTTTTAGGGAATTCTGCTGGGCTGGATTCTGTTTCCCATCCGCGCCATGCTCACTACCCTCTTCCTCCTGCTGATGTGGCCCGTAGCACGACTGCGATTGGCCGGTCTCTCGGAGGCGGAGCGTGAGGTGCCGGTGCAGGGCTGGCGTCAGTGGTTCTTTCTTCCCATCATGGTGTTCCTCAGCCGGGCCGCCTACTTCTGCATGGGATTCCTGTGGATTAAAGTGAAGGGACGTCAGGCGGATCTGAAGGAAGCTCCGGTGTTGGTCGTGGCTCCTCACAGCACTTTTCTGGACATGTTGGTGCTGCCCGTCACCGGCCTGCCCACCGTAGTGTCCCGCTCGGAGAACATCAGATTACCTGTGATAGGAGGTGAGCGGCAGATGCCTTTGTCATGTGACAGCAACAGCCAATCGGATGGGGTGGCTTAACCAGGGTTTTTCTAAGGATTTTACCAGAAGGTTGCTTGTTTATTGTTGTTTTATAGAAAGGAACGACTGTAATCTTCGTGTGTTTCAGCATTGTTGGAGTTTAATCAGGCAGTCATGGTGAACAGAAAAGATCCTGAATCCAGAAAGAAATGTGTTTCACAGATCCGTGAGAGAGTCACGTCTGATGGCCGCTGGCCCCAGGTACACACACACATTACACATGAGCGAGGTGTTTGTGTTTCTGACTTCTATTGACTTTTCTGTCTCTATGTAGATGTTGATGTTTCCAGAGGGAACGACGACTAACGGTCGAGTGCTGATCAAATTCAAGCCCGGTACGTGTTTGTGGAGCTCATGACCATCACCTGTGTCTCAACATGAAACAACCAATCAATTCTCACTGTAGAAAGCTTGGGATTGGACAGAAATTGAACAATTTCATAACCATAAATCTGTCAGACATGAACAGGATGTCAGCAAAGTAAAAATACTTGAGTACATTACTTAAAGTCCACGTGAAGCTGAAGTTGCGATCCGTATTCTTCAAAAAGGAACTTCAAAAGAGAAAAATAGTGGGTGTGGCTTTTGTCTTTCTCTGTGAATTGATTGGATGTGTAAAACAGCTGTTGCATTTTGAAATGGAGCTGGCAGCAGACTGACAGTTGAAGGGGAGGAGTTAATGGATGCTCTGTCCAAGCCGTCTTATTAACGTCATTTCAGGGCGCAAGTGCATTTTCCGATTTTAGGACACATGAATTAAACAAAACGCTGCAATATTTCATAAAAAAATATGAATTGTCATTTTTTTATTTCACTGGGGCTTTAAAGTCCCAGTGAACCGGAAATTGCGATCGTTTTGCGAAGGAATTTCAAAGGCGAAAATGAGTGGGCGTGGCTTGTATTATGTGGGAGTTCTTGTGTCTTTATAATTCTGCAGACTTTATCTCCACTACATGTCCTGAACAAAATGTATACTTTTACTCTGATATATTTCTCCTAAGCATTTATGTTACTACAAAAGATATTAAGTACAATATTTATCTGATGCTTTAAGACTTTTACTCAATTCATATTCTAAGATGTCACTTTCACTTCTACCAAAGTTATTTTTTGGCGTACTTTACACATCACTGAACGTCAGTGTTTGTCTCTCTCGACAGGTGCGTTTCTGGCTGGTGTTCCCGTTCAGCCCGTGTTACTGCACTATCCCAATAACACTGTGAGTGACGGTCCGGGGGTCCGGAGGGGATGGAAACATAAAATAAGCTCTGTTTACATAACAGAAGAACACATTCGTTTGTGTGTCTGTGTGTGTGTGTGTGAGTGTCTGTCTGTCTGTATTTGTGTGTGTCTGTCTTTGTGGGTGTGCGCGCAGTCATTTTGTGTGTTTGTGTGTCGGTCCGTGTGTGTGTGTGTTTGTGTGTGTTTTTGTGTGTGCGCGCATTCGTTATTGTGTATGTGTGTCGGTCTGTGTGTGTTTGTCTGTGTTTGTTTGTCTGTCTGTCCATGTGTGTGTGTCTGTCTGTGTTTGTGTGTGTTTTTGTGTGTGCGCGCATTCGTTATTGTGTATGTGTGTCGGTCTGTGTGTGTGTGTGTTTGTCTGTCTGTCCATGTGTGTGTGTCTGTCTGTGTTTGTGTGTGTTTTTGTGTGTGCGCGCATTCGTTATTGTGTATGTGTGTCGGTCTGTGTGTGTGTGTTTGTCTGTCTGTCCATGTGTGTGTGTCTGTCTGTGTTTGTGTGTGTATTTGTGTGTGTGTGTGCATTCGTTATTGTGTATGTGTGTCGGTCTGTGTGTGTGTGTGTGTGTGTCTGTCTGTGTTTGTGTGTGTTTTTGTGTGTGTGCACGCATTCGTTATTGTGTATGTGTGTCGGTCTGTGTGTGTGTGTTTGTCTGTCTGTCCATGTGTGTGTGTCTGTCTGTGTTTGTGTGTGTTTTTGTGTGTGCGCGCATTCGTTATTGTGTATGTGTGTCGGTCTGTTTGTGTGTGTTTGTCTGTCTGTCCATGTGTGTGTGTCTGTCTGTGTTTGTGTGTGTTTTTGTGTGTGCGCGCATTCGTTATTGTGTATGTGTGTCGGTCTGTTTGTGTGTGTTTGTCTGTCTGTCCGTGTGTGTGTGCGTGTGTGTGTCTGTCTGTGTTTGTGTGTGTTTTTGTGTGTGCATGCATTCGTTATTGTGTATGTGTGTCGGTCTGTTTGTGTGTGTTTGTCTGTCTGTCCGTGTGTGTGTCTGTCTATTTTTCTATGTGTGTGAGTGTGCGTGCACTGATCTTTAAAACACAAACTGAATGATGAGTAATGTGATATAAATATGATCATGCTTCAATAGAAATAACACAATTATGTTCTAGATCAACAGTGATGTTCTTCACTAGTGCTCTGTTTCCACCTCATGGTTTGATTATGATGATAATGACGCAAATCAAAAACAAATCCTTTGGTTATTTTCCAGGACACAGTTCGTTGGACGTGGAAGGGAACGACTTGGTAAGAAGGATTTGTTTCAAATCTGAAATTCTCTCTCTGTCGTGTTGTGTTGTGTTGTGTTGTCAATGTTTTTGTCTTGTATTTTTAGGCTTGCAGCTCTGTGGCACACTTTGTCTCAGCTCTACACCAGCGTCACTGTGGAAGTAGGTGGTCCTGTTGTGCGTTTCATGACATGACCATGAGCCAATCAAATCCTGACTTTCTCAATAATCCTTTCATCTTTACTTCCAGTTTCTGCCCGTCTACACACCATCTGAAGAAGAGAAAGACAACCCTGATGTGTATGCCGAGAATGTGCAGAAGCTCATGGCAAAGTAAGTTAACGGACGGGTCACGGTGCATTCTGGGATTGCCTTCTTCATTCATTTCTTACTGGATTGTCTTGTTTTTCTATTGTCTTGTTTTGTGTGTGTTGTAGCGCTCTGGGTGTTCCAGCCACAGATTACGTGATGGATGGACGTTTTCCTGTCAGAAAGCTTGGAGGTCTCTCGCTGCCTCTGGAATCTCCGGCTCTGGAGACCCTCCGACTGCTCCGCCGGCACGGGTACCCCCCTAAAACATCACAACATCAGCTTTGTATGAAACCACAGTCAGGTATAATCAATCCATTGTCGTCTGCAGTTTCACTGACGCTCACGTGGAGGCGCTGATGAACACTATGATTGACAGCTGTCGCTCAGGACACAGTACCGTGGTAATGGCAGATCACCTGACCTCTCTTCTGGGACTGACGGACAGGAACACGGCACTGAAGATCTGCTCGCTTTACTCAAAGGTAACGTGATGTTCTGTGGAACAAATCTGATGAGCGTTTGAGTCTGATGACCTGTCTGCTCGAAATGTGTCGATCTCCAGAAATGACAAACAGGCAGAAATAAAGAAACTTGTGTCTGTGTGCGTTTACAGGACGACACAGTGGATCTGAAACACATCTGTGTGAGTGTTTCAGCTGTTTCTGGTTTCACAAGTCTGGAGTCTCTCTTACACACAGCATTCACAGTAAGTGTGTGTGTGTGTGCATGTATGTTTATGTGTTTTTGCATGATTGTGCATTTGTGTACGTGCGTGTTGGTGTCTGTTTCTGTGTTTGTTAGCGTTTGTGTGTATGGTGTGCGTGTTTGTGTGTGCATGTTAGTTTGTGAGCGTGTTTCTGTGTGAATGCTGTGTTCATGTGTGTGCGTGTGTCTGTGCATGTTTGTGTCCATGAATGTTCATGTTTGTGCATGTGTGTGTGTGATCTTAAGGTTTAGGGGTTGGGTTAGGGGATAAAATATACATTATACAACTCATTACACCTATGGAGTGTCCCCACAGAGATAATAAAACATACGTGTGTGTGTGTGTTTGTTTGTGTGTCCATGAATGTGCATGTGTGTGCGCATATACGTTTGTCTGTACTTGTTTGTGTGGTGGGCATTTTGTGTTTGTATGTGTGTGTGCGTATTTGTGTGTCTGTGTTTGTGTGTGTGCATCTGTGTGTGTGTGTGTCTGTGCGTGTTTGTATGTGTGTCTGTACATGTGTGTGCATTTGTGTGTGTGTGTGTCTGTTGACCCAATGCTTCATATAATGAATGTGTGCACACAGTGGTATGACAGTGATGAGGACGGCTTGTTGAGCGCTGATGACCTGTCTGCTCTGATGGGCGTGCTGGTGGGCGTGCCTCAGTATGACATCACAGAGATGTACAGCGCACTGACCAGCAGGGGGCGACCAACAGAGGGTAACGTTCCTTCAGTTTATGATCACAATATATCTGTGTTTGAGAAGAGATGTTCAGCATTGGATTCTTACTGTAAATGTATCTCCCAAAGCTTCTCTTCAAAACATATTGATGACGCATCCGGTTTATCGTAAACTACTGACAGACTGTCTGCGCTTCAACGGACTCACCACAGCTGACGGAAACCACAACGGTATTGTGAACGGAATGAACAAGGGCCATAAGACTAACAATCATTTCCTGAAGTGATGTCATGAAGTCTTTTGTGAATGTTTGAACACGTGTGAGTTGTAAGTATTGGTTCGGTCGTGTATTTTCACATGACGAGGGAACGCGCATTCATGCAGGAGATACGAGTCTGTGTCATTTGTTATTTGACTGACATTCCTGTTGAAAATATTGTAAACGTATCACTACTGTAACTGTTATGTGCCTTGAAGCATAAATCTGTATTTTTTTAAATGGCGTTTGAAGGATTTGTATGTTTATTTAATAGTTTTATTGTTCACTAGAAAACCAAGAGACTTTGTTCCGCCGTAGAAATCAAGCCACATATAGCATTTTATACTTTAATATATTAAAATTTCTAAATAATAATCTGTTGTCTCCTTTGGTCCTTTCATATTTTTTCATCATTTATTCAAATTCTACGAATGTGTATTGTAAGTATTGGCTAATAAATTATAAACCAAATCAACCATATTTTTATATAAGTAATACTTTATTCCCTTTTTTGCAGGTGAGTGATTTCAACCTTTAAATAATGTAAACTCTGGACTGCTTTGGTCTATGTCTTGTTTTAAAGAAGACATTGAATAGTTTATTTAAGAACTGTCACTGGACCAATGACGTAAAATAGTTATAATAGTTTAAGTCTATTGAAAAACTTGTTTTATTTCCCAAAAATGTTTTTTTTTAAGTTGTCAGATTATCAAGCCACTTTTACAAAAAAGTTATTTTAAATTCCAACCTGAAATAATACAAACAATGCTTCTTTGATTTTTGAACCTCTATACCACCAACGGCCGCTAGGTGTCTCGTTTACGCTCCATTGGTTTTCTGCGTACACCAGTTATTACTGCTTTCATAATGCATTTGTAAAAGACTTATTAATAATTAATGCACACTTTTATAAAAGCTTTATTCCTAATGTAACATTAAAAAGATACACGTGCTTCAAATATAAGTATTGACTATGAACTCCTATGAACGATGTTTTTATGTGACGTCACGTGTCGTCTGATATGCTTTTGCGCGGTTAATAAAGCTCTTCGCTCTCCGTACATCTGTGAGAACATCTGGATCCATCACGTTCCCTCGACGTGTCGTTTCACTCTTTTCAAGATCTTCTCTCCGTCAGCGTTCTGTAAGATATGAAACAACAGTTTGGCGCCAAGCGTTTGTTCTCAGAGAAACGATTCAGTCTGTAATGTTCTGCTGAACTCATGACCGGATGTGCACAGACCTCTCACTCGCGCGCTGTGTTTGGGCGTTTGGAGAACAGAGAGCTCGTGTTCATCGTCTCCATCTCTCGTCCAACCTGAAGAGCACACAGATCTTTAGAAATACAGCACGTTTAAAAACGGAATTTATTATAATAGACCGTTTCATCGGACGCGACCCCCAATTAACTTTTAATTATTAATATAACTGTTTATATTTTATTTAATTTATGTTAATTTTAATTTGTATTATTATTAGGGATTCACCGATGTAGCATGACAAATAGCAAACACGCCAGAAAGTACCACTGAACAGCTTATACACTTCAAATTGTGCTATAAATAGCACTAATATTTATTCAGCTGCTGTTTAATTATGCAATCTGCGTGTGAATGTGTGTTGTGGTTTTGTGTAACTAACTGTAGTGAACTTTTTACAATCTGGTGGACGCGAACACATAAAGTGAATCAGCGCTGATCTAACAGAGTTTACCTCAGGCACATTTTACCGTTTGAACGAAGCTGCTGTCAAACTTTGCGGCAAGCCGTCAAAATAAAAGTTCGTAGTCAATATAAAAGTCTAGTTAACCACATTTCAAAACTAGTTTTTAAATGTTAGAAGACTTAAAACAGCAAAAAAAAAAAAACATAAGATGTAAGATACGGCAAATATTAACATAATTGTACACCACAAAAAAAGAAAACGCAGAATCCATAAAAATGTAACTTGGGTAAAAATAAGTAACTGCATGGAGGCAATAAGTTGAATGTCTGAATATCCATTTTTTTTCACTGAGCTAAAATAATTTCTGTAAATAGCAAGAGCACAGAAATGATCCATTTTAAGTAAAATTTGCGTTAAGGTTTTAAATAAAAGAAATGTTGGATAGCAAAATTCAACTTTGAAGATTGTCATGTTGTCTTATTGTATTTTTATCTTAACTTACATTTAAACACATTTACACTTATGGCTCTTTTAAAATGTTAAATGGATCCAATTCATGTTCAGTAAAATTAACTGAACCTTCCAGGGAAGACGTCCAGGGGGCATCCGAAAAAGATGCCCGAGCCACCTCATCTGACCCCTCTCGATGTGGAGGAGCAGCGGCTCTACTCTGAGCTCCTCCCGAGTGACCGAGCTTCTCACCCTATCTCTAAGGGATTGCCCAGCCACCCTGCGGAGAAAGCTCATTTCGGCCGCATGTATCCAGGATCTTGTCCTTTCGGTCATGACCCACAGCTCATGAATAGGTGAGAGTAGGAATGTAGATTGACCGGTAAATCGAGAACTTCGCCTTGCGGCTCAGCTCCTTCTTCACCACGACAGACCGGTACAGTGACTGCATTACTGCAGAAGCTGCACCGATCCATCTGTCAATCTCCCCTTCCATCCTTCCCTCACTCGTGAACAAGACCCCCAGATACTTGAACTCCTCCACTTGAGGCAGGAATTCTCCAACCACCTGAAGTGGGCTAGCCACCCTTTTCCGACTGAGAACCATGGCCTCAGATTTGGAGGTGCTGATTCTCATCCCAGCCGCTTCACACTCGTCTGCAAACCGTCCCAGTGCATGCTGAAGGTCCTGGTCTGATTGGGCCAGCATTACGACATCATCCGCAAAGAGCAGAGATGAAATCGTGTGGTCCTCAAACCCTGCGCCTAGAAATTCTGTCCATAAAAATTATAAACATAACCGGTGACAAAGGGCGGCCCTGCCGGGTCCAACATGCCCCGGAAACATGTCTGACTTACTGCCGGTAATGCGAACCAAGCTCCTGCTCCAGTCGTACAGGGACCGGATAGCCCTTAGCAAAGGGTCCCGAATCCCATACTCCCAGAGCACCCTCCACAAGATGCCGCGAGGGACATGCCAGTCGAATGCCTTCTCCAAATCCACAAAACACATGTGGATTGGTTGGGCAAACTCCCATGAACCCTCCAGCACCCTGGAGAGGGTATAGAGCTGGTCCAGTGTTCCACGGCCGGGACGAAAACCACACTGCTCCTCCTGAATCCGAGGTTCTACCATCGGCGGATTCTCCTCTCCAGTACCCTGGCATAGACTTTCCCTAGACCCCGGGAAAGTCTATGCCAGGGATATTGTGTAGTACTGTATGAAATTGACCAAGATCGGTATCGGATTGGACGATAGTTCTTTTTTGAAATTGGTATAGGCCCATAAAAATCCTATCGGTGCTTTCCTAATTATTAATTCACTTTATAATCCTTGTGTTACATAAATTATTCGTAACATTTTGTTAAATGTTGATTTTATTAAATAAACAATTTGTTGAATGGGTCCTGTAGTTAAGTCGCATTTGAAGAAACCATATGGTACACTGTCATCTAGTGGTTGAGTTTAGTATCACAGTCTAAATTTAAAATATTGGCGAGACAAGTTTAGCCAAGTGACCCTTCTTCTCGGTTTCTTTGAATTGTTTTCAGAAACAATTTAAAGGCACTCTATTGTTTGTAAATGTGTACCGGAAGTTGAGTTGGGTCATAAAAGTTTACTTCCGTTTCCTTTCTATTCTGTGTGTTAATCAGTCAGATGGAAAATAAATGCGCTGTGACATGTAAAGAACTTTCCCATTTCTCAGTCTCTACGGCTAAGTTGAATTGGAAGCCGATAGAATTAAGTCTCTCTGGCTGAAGAGGTGCCGCAAACGTTCTTCAGTGTTCACCTTATTGACCCCTCACTGACCTCTGACCTGTCCTTGACCTCTGGATTCTCCCGCAGCCCTGAATGCTGACCTCTGGGTTTGTTTGTCTGGAAGCGGTGCTGAATGAACCTCCTCTCCTCTTCTTCTAACTTGATAAACCTGAAATGACAAATCCCATGAGTGACAGAGCTCACGTGAGAGGACACGTACCGTTAATGACGACAGGTTAATGAGATTTCCGTCTCACATCTTAGCGGACGTGTAATATTTTTCTCGTTCAGACAGTGATTTTTTATCCCACTTGTGTATGGCCATTTTCACCGCAGCATCAAACCGATAGCCTGAATGAAGAACCGTGAGGGAGTCGATCTCATGACTGCGGAGGAGAGAGACAACAAACACAGTTGACACCGCTGTATCACAACATATCATTCACAAATGCCACTTTTACTATTATTACGATGTTCGCATTTGTTGTGAACCCAGCATTATTCACATTTTGCATCTCAATTCGCATGTAAAAAAGTTGAAATATTTCCATCTCAATGGGGCGTCGACACGCTTAGAAAAATGCTCCATATATGCGCGCACCTGCCACGCGTCTAAAACGTCTTTAAAACAAACTTGCGTGTGCAAAAGAGGCCAAATGTGAATCGCCCCTTAAAGATAACAAATTGAAATTTGATTGTACATATAAACTTCAGACAGTGAAATACAGATTTCTGAATGCTGTTTTATGAAATTAAAGTGATACTTTACAGAGAAAGATATTTGGAAGAAAGCTTAAACCAGACAGATTTTGCCCCCATTGACTCCCATAGTAGGAAAAAATACTTAATCATTTTCAAAAGAAGATATTTTAAATAATGTATGGCATCAAACAGTTCTGGGGCACTTTTGAGGACTATTGTTTTTTTACCTACTATGGGCGTCAAAATCTGTCTGGTTATAAGCATTCTTCCAAATATCTTTCTCCGTGTTCATCAAAACAAAGACATTAATACACATTTCAAACAAATCGAAGGAGAGATGACAGATGATGACAGATTTTTCACGTTTGTGTGAAGTGTCCCTTTAAATAAAATGTCTTTGGAGAGAAGAAGTCTGGGTTGTGTCTGTGTGCTCACATGAAGAAACAAGTGAGAGCTTGGACATGAGGACTGTTGGAGTAAAACTCTTTGGCTGTTTCACAGAACCTCTGCCACACGCTGAAGTTCTCATGAAGTGATCCTGCTGATGTCATCACGTGTGTGCGCCATGACTTATCTCTGTCGAGGGATTCCCATGGTTGCTGAGCAGCTGGATTTGAGGTCACAACAGACAGATGAGATGGAAACACACGTGAGGGAGAGAAGGGGTACAGAGGGATGGCTCCATGCATTGGACAGCTGTGATTGGCTCCTAAAGGAGTGTAGTCGATGTGTAGTTGAGATGATGTGGGGTTTGGTTGAGGTACACAAATGAAGTGAGGGGTGTTGGCGCGGGTCACATCGAGCATCACAGCGGGGCGCTGTGGGGTCGGGTGAGCCGGGGGATTTGGAAGCCATGAATGGGGATCTCTGATGGATGGAGCCGTTGGGATGGAGTGTCCGTGCTTCGCCTCCTGATGTCCTGAGTAAAAGTGGGACGTGTTGACAGGTATGATGTCATGTGTCTGATCAGAAGGCTGAAAGAACTCAGGGAAACACGCAGCAATGAAATCACTGAGCGTCTCTTCACATGTTTCTGATAGAGCTTCAGATTGATGGAGAGGAACGTCAGTGAAAACCTCCAGAGTGTTCGCTAGAGATACAGCCAGATGATCTGAGGTCAGGTGCATCCACGGGACGGCCTCTTCATCCTCAGTACTGTCAGGAGATCTGAGATGTGAGAGAGATGGAAAAGACACCCCTGACGCCAGGTCTTCAAGTGACTGCTCCAGTAAAGATGATGGAGCTACACCTTCTTCAGACGTATTCAGTGACTGAAAGTTTGCCATCTAAAGACAGAAAGTTTAAACATTAAGAAAAACACGGTAGCAAAAACCACGGGTTTCAACTCATGGTTGGATAAAACATGGACAAACGTCTACACAGTTTTAGATTATATTTAAGAACATGTTTGACCCAACACAGTTGCACAAACGATTCTCTATAGTGACAAAAGGAAATCGTTTTATTCTCTTAAAAACCTTTGATGTGCAAAGAAACAAATAAATAAAATGTATTTGGATAGCTACATTTTTTTTTACTATTATAATACTTTATTATGGCACCAGCACATATATTTATTGCAGTTCAAAGTGAATTACAGTATAGACCGTTTCATTGGACCGCGAGCGCGCCCATGCCCCAGTTAACTTTCGGTTTGTGTTTTGCTAGTGTGTAATAATATAACCATTTAGATTTTAATTAATTTATGTTAATATTCATTTGTATTTTAATTTATAATCCTTGTATTAAATAAATTATTCGATGAATTTTGTTTTTATTAAATAAACAATTTGTAGTTCGGTCGCATTTAAAGAACACTAGCGGTTGAGCATGGCATCCCAGTCTAAATTCAAAATATGTAGAGACAAGTTTAGCAAAGAAAGGATTCTTTTCGTTTTTTATTGTTATTATAAATAATCTTCACGCGCTCTATTGTTTGGGAATGTGAACCGGAAGTTGAGTTGAGGGGGTCACACAAAAGTGCGCGTGCGCAGTAACGTTTGTTTATGTTGTTAAGATGAATTAAGCCGTCTATAAAGTTTTAATTAATTTAACAGCATTTCAGTGGTGCGGCATTTTATGAACTAAAGTATTAGAAGTAAAATGAAGACATTAAAAAGTTCAACTCGACTGCAGCATCAGCATCATGTCTGATCTTCAAACCATTTATACCAAATCAACCGCGTGACATTGTAGTTAATGATTACCAATAATGATTATACACAAAATAAAAATCAGTATGATGAATATGATAAATAGCTTCTCTTTAAAACTTCTCATTGTAAACGGGTTTGGTTTAGGATTCGACTCAAATGATTTGATATGACACTGTTTGTTTTATATATACAGCATTGTGCAATCTAGTAAATAATGCAGAAAGGATGTAAAATAATAAAACACGAAGGTTAAACAAACCTTTTCAGACGCGGACAGACACGCTGCTGAGATCCAACAAATAAATAAGAATTTCAAACGGAACCAGTTCAAAAACAAACAAAGTCCTCGTGACGATACAACAAAATACTGATATTCAAAAATTATTGATGGTAGACATTATGTATAATTTATTTTATTACGCAAAAATAGTGCTTTTATATTCATCATATTGTTTTTTTAACATAGGATAGGTGGCAGTCGTTCTTAACACTTCAGTCGAAAGGTTAAAAAAACTCAATTTCCCACAATCCTCTGCGTCGTAGCCACACATCCGGTCAGCAGTGTGTTCGTCTGTACACGTGTGATTGTAAGTTGCTGTGGTATTTATAAATTTGTTGTTGGTTTGGATTAGTATTTTACGCTATTATTTACATTGTAATCTCGTGTGTGACAGTGAGAGCGACGCGATGTTTCTGCAGTTTTATCTGAATGAGAGTGGCGACAGAGTTTACACTCTGAAGGTGAGTCCGGATACGACTGCTCATTTATCTACTGTAAACAAAGTTCTGTACGGTTATCACACACATTCATACCGTGCCGCTACAAGGGCTCCGTGATAATATCGTGCGATACTAGAGTACTGACTTGTGACTATATTTACGCCAGATATTGGTGATTGGCCAGATATTGGATATTGGCACGGTTCAGGATCCGGTCAATAAGTACCGTGATATTCAACCATTTTGAATCGTGTTTCTCTTCTGTCCGTGCAGAAAGTGGACCCGTCGGGGCAGCCCACGAGTTCGGCCCACCCGGCCCGCTTCTCTCCCGACGACAAGTTCTCCAGACATCGCGTGACCATTAAGAAACGCTTCGGGCTGCTGTTGACACAACAACCACGACCTGTGCTCTAAACACGACTATGGGCCTTTATTATCCATTAGAATTGTGTCTTTCATGCTTTTTTTTTAAGTGTGCCATCTTTTGGAGAAAGTCCAATGTGTTTTTTTCAGCCTACCACGAACCTTCATGTAAAATAAAATGTCTTGTTTCGGGGCTTTTAACGCCACCGCTGTCTTTGAATTATTAAAGATAATAAAAAACAAATCAAAAGCGTGTGTTTTTTGAAGGTTTTCCTGAACATCCTGAACTACAATAACGGAACTAGGTTTCCCACAATGCACGTCGCTGTGACGTGACGGAACGCGCCTTGTCGGGTGCGCGTAGACCTCCCCAGACAGTTCTACGTTTTGATTTAGTTCGATCCCGGAGCAGATAAACGGGCCGAACGGTCGAACCGGCAACCGGAGGGCCAGCAACCGCAGTCCGGAGGTGAATAGACTTCTGAACTCATACAAATCTGACGACGGCGGCGATCGCGTTTAAACGAGGAGGCTGGTTTATACTGGTTTACTTGCGCGCGCTCTTTTATTCACAAACATCTCCGCATGTGCGCTGAGGAGACCCGATTTATAGTTTATTCGCCAACGTGGTCCATTTGTCTAGTTACCCAGTGTGCGCCTGTGTGGTTGTAACTGGCTTAATGGAGACACTCAGGTGTGTGTTTGTGTGTTTGACAGAAAAGGTACGTTGGACTTGCAGGTGAGCAGCTCAATCGGCGTGTGACATCGAAAAATCGCGAGAGTACCGCCCAAACGCGTAGTTCTCGCGATGCTTTAAAGTAAAAGTGCGATCGTGCTGCGCAGCTCCGCGTGAGCTCGAGCACGCTTCAAAGTGTCGCAGGATGATCTAGTGCGGGATTCTGGCCTTACTAAATACACTACAATGACAATATAATGCAGCTTTGTACGGGCTAGGTTATGATGCTGAATAATGGCCATATTCACGCGCTGTGGTACTTTTATAACACTGTGTGGTATTAGAAGCTCGCGAGCCGGTTAGCCAATCGTCGTTTAAGGGATTGCGATCTCAAAACCGTTTGATCGGTCTAACGAGACAACATTTCTGGTCACTTTAGTCACCGATCTAGTCTGAAGGGTTTTTATCGTCAGTATCTAGAGATCAAGGACGTCTTTATACACTTTATCTGCCTGTATGATTTTAAAAGGCGAAGTGATTGACAGCTGTCAGAGAGTTAAAAGATCGCCTGTCTGTCAGTCATTTAGCAGATTTTATCTGTTTATTTTGCTCCACTATGTTCATAGATTTAATTTAATAATGCAGACAGTGTTTGATAAACTCTCTGGATGAAGTATTAGTTGGTTTGCTGCAGAGCCATTAAGAGAGAGAGTCGCGTCAATTCCGTTGACTCCAGTGGAACAGTTTATTCACAGCATTGAAGGCTCTCAATAGTTCCCGGAAGTTACTAGTAACACATGGAGCTGCGACTAAACGGAGCAACTGATGTAAACTTACAACCCATTTAAAGACGAAAGCCATTTAATGAATAAGGAAATAAAGTATTAAAGAGAAAACATAAGTTCCTGGAACTATCTGAAGGCTCCATGAATCAAGTGACGCTCCAGCGTTTTGGACTTCCGTTGGCAGAACTCTCTCAATGGCTCTGGTTTGCAGTCTAAACCATCTTGACCAATGGGTCCTTCAGCCGGTCACTGATCTAAACTGGTTTGTAACCAGCTAGAACCATGTAAACAAGTCACCATTAGAAGCCTGATATTTTCTTATATTTGTTCTCTATGTGACTTTCTGTGGTTTGTCATTCCTCTTTTCCAATTTAGATTGTTGCATATGCTATCGACCAGAGTCTGTGTCCGTCAGGGTTGTTTTGTTTTGGATAAGAGTAGACAGAACGTCTATTTCTCATGAGTCAGATGGTTGGGAATGTCCTGTTCTACTAACTTTGCTGACTAGACAGAAACCAGGTTCACGAGACACAAGATGGTATAAGTAATCGGAAACATTTGCTGTATAATTTGTCAAACTTGTGAACTCCCAAGAATTCCAGGCTACCTCTATACAAATTCCTCAGCATCAACGAGCACTAAATTTCATTGAATCTTGACGATTTATGTCAACCTCGAACCAGATGTCTGTAGTCTGTTAACTACCGATTCATTCGCACCCTTTTTAGCTTCACTCTGCCATCTCCATGGCGATGTGCCAGCCCTCAACCTCGCCGCCACGCATCCTCAGCTGATCGTTGACAGGCCGTCGCCTCGAGATCCTTGAACCTTCACACTGGCGGAACCTCAGCAGCAGCCTGCGGCGCGGGAGGCCACGGCATCGTCCGTGCGCTTCACCGTAACGCCCATCAAAGCCGAGGATCTCCCAGACACATCGCCGGACGTCAGCTTGCGGTCCAGCGGCAGGGTTCGATTCGGCTCCAGGGAGAGCGTGTATCGGAGCGAGGCGTACAGTGAAGCGTCCGGAGGGCACACCACGTCTGCAGGGGCTGACACGTCGGAACGCAGCAGCGTGGAACACGGTGAGTTTTCACAGTGCTGCTTTAATCTTTTTTTTTTATCTCAGCCGACACACACATATAGTGCAACATCATCATGTGTAACAGGAAGTTCCTCTCAAGATTAGTCGCAGCATTCTGACAACCACACACACAATTTTTTGGAACATAATAATTGCCTGTATGTGGATTTATGTTGTGTGTGTGCGTGTGTGGGGGGAACAGTGTTAATGGGTGCAGTGGTTTGAGGTTTCTGTGTCACAGGAAGATGGCCCTGTGTGTTTGGTTAAGGAAGTGAAATTGTGTGTGTTCAGGGTGTTACTGATGGTCATGTGACACTAGAAATAAAAAATACAAAAATAAATATTTTCTCAATAATTAGCACCGCGCAATTGTACAAGAACTATAAAAACGTTCACAACGTGAACTGTAATGCTGTCTGTCACATTCAGTGTTTTTTTGCCTAATGAATCACTCTGAAAATACGAGTGTAGGGAGACAAAGACTCTTAACTATATTTAAAAGGGATGTAAAAGTGGCAAACACAATATCAATAATCACAGGTCTCAAAGTTACTGTTCACTGTGATTCCACATTTCAAGCTTTAGTTAGTGTGTAACGTTGCTGTTAGAGCACAAATAATATCTGTAAAATGATATTAGCTCAAAAGCTCAAAGTTCAGTGCCAAGCGAGATATTGTCATTAACAGAATTCACTTATCAAGGACTACAGAGAACTGCTGGATCGGACTACAGCCCTCTACTTCCCGGGTACATGATGTCGCTATTCCGAGTGCTTTTAATAACCCCCGCCCAAAGGACTACACCAAAAAAGGGGCGAGGTCTAATAACAGCTTCATGACTTTAACATCAACTGTGAAAACTGTGCTGTATAATACACTGATGTGTGTGTGTGCGCTTACCTCTTAAACACTTTAATGAAACATCCTCTGAAGTCCTGCTTCCAAATGTTTCCCGGTCAATCTGCTTGTTTAATTATCCAAATCTTCGATGGATCCGCATGTGTTTAACTGATGAAGTAAAGTTGACGCCATTGTTACTGTTTATTGCTAAAAAAAAATTTGGCAACGACCAACAACGAGGCAGCGTTTTTTGAAACTAGAAACATGAACATCCATTGTTGAAAATAGCCAAAGAACGGCTGCTTTAATGTCACAGTTATTGTCAATAATGATGTTTCAACACTTCACATGTCAAAACTCTTTGTGTGTGTGTGTGTGTGTGTGTGTCAGGTGACGTGAAGCTGTCCAGCGTTTACATCAATAACTCTCACGCTGTGGATGATGATGATGATGATTTCTACGACAGGAATCTCGCTCTCTTTGAGGTTTGCACTTACACCTCTTGAATGTTTCTCCACTCAGTCTCCCGACAGAGAAACATCAAATGTGACGTGGCTCAAACTATCATCTAAATGTTCCCCATGCACACCATCATCTCACTTTATCTTGTCATGTTTTTTAGCTGAATGTAGTGTCAGTTTTCACCCGTATCTCTCTCTCTGTGTAGGAAGAGATGGACACTCGTCCCAAAGTGTCATCTCTGCTCAGTCGTCTGGCCAACTACACAAACCTCACGCAGGGCGCCAGAGAGCACGAGGAGGCGGAGAACATTGGCGAGAAACGCAAGGCCAGGAAGGTAACACACACAAACACACTATTTCACAATAACACACTGTGACACAAATCCAGAAGATCTGTGAGACATCAGGTGTGGTCTTTCCTGTAGTTCAGTGGTAAGAGCATTGCGTTAAGGTTGTGGGTTCGGTCCCTGGGGATTGCAGATACCTATGTAAAATGTATAGGATAAAGCAATTTAAGTCGCTTTGGATAAAAGTGTCTGCCAAATACCTAAATGTAAATGTCTTCATTTAACGATACAAAACAGCAATCCCAGAATGCATTGCCACAATGTTGCTGTGTTGATTATAAAGAAGCTTATGAGGATAAATGTGATTATCAATGTGTGTATCAAAGGGGGCTTGTGTTTGCTGTCAGTCTCCTCAGATGGGCACCTTCATGGGCGTCTATCTGCCCTGCCTGCAGAACATCTTTGGAGTGATTCTCTTCCTCAGGCTGACGTGGGTCGTGGGGACAGCCGGGGTCCTGCAGGCGCTGTGCATCGTCTTCATATGCTGCTGTTGTGTGAGACTTTTTTTGTTGCACGTAGAACCTGCTAGAGTATTGATCTCGTTCAAGATGAAGTTGAGTTTTCTGTATGTATAAACAAATCAAAGGTCACGGTTTGTTAAATACTCTGCACGTGTTTGTGTGTGAACAGACGATGTTGACAGCCATCTCAATGAGTGCCATAGCTACTAACGGAGTCGTGCCAGGTAACGCTTCGCTCTCTACTTTCTCTTTTCTGATCACTTGACTGGAGAACTGTCACTTTGTGTTTAATTTGTTAGATGTGATATTTGAAGACCGCACTTCTGTCCCAAACCCACTTCTGGTTCTGCTGCGGTCATGTTAAGAATAGTTCACTTTCGGAAGAAATGTTCATGATCATTAACTCACCCCGCCGTGGCCAAGATGTTTATGTGTTTGTTTCTTTAGTGGAAAAGAAAAGAAGGTTTTTGATGAAAACATGACAGGATTTTTCTCCATATAGTGACTTCATTGGACTCCAAACGTTTGAAGGTCAAAATGACAGTTTCAGTGCAGCTTCAAAGGGGTTTAAACCATGGTCTGTTTGAATAATGAATTCTGATTGGCAGGAAGGTTAAAAGCCTTTAATGCGCGGGTAAAATTTTAAATGAACTGAGAAAATGACCGTTGTTTTCACCTGTTTGATCTAAAATGACACTGTAATCATCTAAAAGCTTTAACTTGGTATAAGCAGGACAATCCACAGCTAGCCATGCATTAAAGGATTTAAATGTCGGTAGGTTCTTCGCCTCCACGTCTTACATTAAAACCCTTTAACGCACAGTTAGCTGTGGATTATCCCTCATTTAAATGACTATGAATAAAGGTCTTATCTAGTGAAACGATCTGTCTTTTTCTAAATATAATAAAACTGTATATGCATATAATTGCGTTGAAAACTTGCAAGTTCAACTTGTAAACACTGACTCTGTACTCCCGCCTACGTCAAACGTGAAACTTTTATTGATATTATCAGTAAAATTTTAAATCAAGCCGGTTATGATAACAGTGATTTTGTCAGTTAAATTTCAAATGTAATGAAACTTACTGGAGCTACCTGTGCATTAAAGGGTTTTAACCTTCCAACCAATCAGAATCCAGTATTCAAACAGACCATGGATTCAGAATGTTCTTTTCTTTTCCACTAAAGAAACAAACACATAAACATCTTGGATGACATGAGGGTGAGTAAATGAGCATGAACATTTCTTTTGAAAGTGAACTACTCCTTTAACATCGTGAGTGACTAACACTTTCTCTCTTTCTGTCTCCTGTCCTCCAGCGGGGGGGTCGTATTTTATGATCTCCCGTTCTCTGGGTCCGGAGTTTGGGGGGGCTGTGGGCTCATGTTTCTATTTGGGTACGACCTTCGCTGGGTCCATGTACATCCTCGGTGCCATCGAGATTTTACTGGTGCGAGTCACTTCATCTTCATCACCGTCATCTCCATCAGATTTCCTCTCTGTTTAAGCTCGAGTCAGAATGTATTCACAGATTCTGTATGCACACATTTGCTTTATGCAACACTAGAACACATCAAACGTTTATGCATATTTCATTTAACGAGAGACAAATAGCTTAAGTGCACTTTAACGTTTGTTCGTTTCGCTCTTTATAGTTGTACATCGCTCCTGGGGCCGCCATCTTTGATTCTAACGGTCAAGATGGCGGGGCAGCCATGTTGAATAACATGCGCATCTACGGCTCCATCTTCTTGGTGTTGATGTCGCTGCTGGTGTTCGTGGGAGTCAAATACGTCAACAAGCTGGCGTCAGTTTTTCTGGCGTGCGTTATTATTTCCATTCTGTCCATCTACACCGGAGCGCTGGTGTCCGCCTTCAAGCCGCCGGATTTCCCGTGAGTCTTTTATTTCACTTTGTGGTGGCCATTCTAGCGGTTTCTGTGCTGTGTGGACACATTTCCTGTGAAAACGGGAAGTTAGGTCATGACAGAGCTCATCTTTTTCTGTGTCCATTAGATGATACACGTATTGTTGATTTACAACGTGATTTAGTCGGCATGAAAGTCGGCATGAAATTAAAAAGGATTGTTCTAATTGTTTTACGCAGTGGTGAAGTATTTATGATAAATAATTTATCCGTGCACATTATAATTTTTACAAATTGATTTGCACTTGTAATCTTTAAACAAACACGTTAAGCTCCTCCTCTTCTGGAAAGACCTCTCTTCACTTCTGGTCAGGAGGAACGATGCAAGTCTTGATCCAATCAGCTGTCGTTTGTTAAAATGAAGTCCCGCCCTCCATTTTTTCCTCATTTCAGAAGTGGTTTCACTGGGGTATAGATTTGTGTTTCAGCTTTACTGTATTTCCGTCTCTTCGAGGGTGTGACATATGCTTCATTTGCAGTGTTTGTATGTTGGGGGAACGAAGCATCTCTCAGCTCAAACTGAACAACAGCCCGTGTGCTAAAACGCAGCGAGATCCGACTGTGCCTGTCAACATGTCCACCAGCGGCACGTTCAATGTCAGCGAGGCTCCGCCTCTTTCCCCGTCAGCAGAGAAGACGACAGCGCTGTGGTCGCAGTTCTGTATGGGTGGGGAGTTCAACGCCACGTGCGATGAGTATTTCCTCCATAATAACTTCACACAGATACAGGGAATCCCTGGACTGGCTAGCGGCAGGATGGCAGGTAAACACATTTGCACATTCGTGTTCCTGCTCAGTCAGCTGCGTTCAGACGTCATGTGACTAGTGTTTGCTCTGTCCATGTGTTCAGAGAACATCTGGAGTTCATACTCCAGTAAAGGTGACGTCACAGAGCGAGTCTCTCATCCCAGCACCCACGCTCTTGCGGAGTCCAGTAGGCACCCGTACGTGTTTGCTGACATCACCACCTCCTTCACGCTGTTGGTGGGAATATTCTTTCCTTCTGTGACAGGTAATCCTCACTCTCTGTGTGTCTCTGTGCGCATGCATGTTTGTGCTTGTGTGTGTGTCTGTGTGTGTCTATGCTTGTGCGCAGGCGTGTTTGTGTGCGTGTGTCTGTGTGCGTGTCTGTATGTTTGTGTGTGGTTGTGTGCGTGTGTCTGTTGCGTGTTTGTATGTTTCTGCATGTGTGCTTCTGTACCTGGTAATCCTCACTTTCTGTGGTTTTTATAATGTGTACTACATCCCACAATGCACTTGAGACGGATGACCCAGGAGCAAAGTGAGAGTGGTTATTTGATCAGATTGTGTTTTGTGTCCGTGCGTCAGGAATCATGGCCGGCTCCAACAGGTCTGGAGATCTGAAGGACGCTCAGCGGTCTATTCCCATCGGGACCATTCTGGCCATCCTCACCACGTCTGTGGTCTGTATCCTTACACAGTGCGTCTCCAAAGCATCCATGAGCTTCTCTGTCTGTGCAATGCGTTTCCTGAATGTGAGCTTCATCAGATCTCAGCTGTGTGGTGTTGTTCGGAGCCTGCGTGGAGGGAGTTGTGCTCCGGGACAAGTGAGTCTCATCAGTCCGTTAGCTCTGTTCTTTCTAGGGGAGGTCTGACGGTTTCTCTCTCTGTGAATGTGTCTGTTAGGTTTGGCGACTCTGTGAAAGGAAATCTTGTGGTGGGCACGTTGTCATGGCCGTCGTCGTGGGTCATTGTCATCGGTTCTTTCTTCTCCACGTGCGGCGCAGGGCTGCAGTCGCTGACAGGAGCGCCTCGGCTGCTGCAGGCCATCGCTAAAGACAACATCATTCCTTTCCTGCGGGTGAGAGCGCCAAACATCTTCCAGTTAGTGTTCAGGATCTATCAGGAGCCGCGCTCAGACGGCTGTTTCTCTTCTTCAGAACATTGAAGTCTTTTATTGGAATTAAAAAAGAAAAAGAAAATGATAAATGGTGTATGTGTCCTGTGTCTGTTTTAAATGAGGTGTTGTGTGTTTGTTTTGATGTGTTCGTCGCTGCAGGTGTTTGGTCACGGGAAGGCGAATGGAGAACCCACATGGGCTCTCTTACTCACAGCTGTACTGGCTGAACTGGGAATCCTCATCGCTTCACTGGATCTGGTTGCTCCAATACTCTCAATGTAAGTGTGTGTGTGTTGTCTATAGTGTATATTGTCTGGGAGAGAATGTGAACAATCAGTGTGTGTTGAATTCAGCTTCTGTTACCTGATTGATTTAAAAGACTTCCTGTGTTTGATTTTTTTCATCTCTTAAAGGGACAGTTCACCATAAAATGAAAGTTGGCTCATGCGTCGCTCATCCTCAAGTTGTTCCAAATCTGTATAAATAACATTGTTCTGTTGAACACAAAGAAAGATATTTGAGAGAGTGTTTGCCATTTTCAGTTCTGGTACATCATTCACTACCGGTGTAGAAACAATGATTGTATTCATTTATTGTTCTGTTAAACACAAAATTAGATATTTGAAGGACTTTGGAAAAGAAAACAATTTTAATTTGAGGTGACTATGCTAGTCAGTGATGTCCCAGAAATGTCAGTTGCAAACATTCTTCCAAATATCTTTCTTTGTGTTCAGCATAACAAAGCAATTCATACGTGTTCGGATCAACTTGAGTGTGAGTAAATGATGACAGAATGTGTTTAGGTGAACTGTCCCTTTAAAACTCATCCTTGATCATCAAAATGACATTTCAAAAGTTTGTTCATGTGAACGTCATTTCTGAATGACTGAAAACCGTTGAATGTGACTCTGCACCAGAGCTTCATTGACATTCACAGATTCATGAATATGCAAATCGTTCACGGCCAGTTTGGACTACATAATCCAAGTTGATGTAAGTGTAACAACATGCTTGTGACGTAACAAACAAAAGGTTTTTAAGATTGTCTTTGTTGATCTGCCGTTTTAAAGAAATGATTGACTGATGACGACACGCTTAAACACCCGCTGCAGTGAATGTTTCATGTTGTTTATGTGTATGTGCTGTTTTAAGGACGTGTCTCGATAGTAAAGTAGGTTACGACACAGCTGACGTCACATTATAAACATGAATCAAGAACACACGGAGTGATGAGCACATTCTAAAGTGTGTGTGTTGTTACTCATCATCAGTGTTTCTCTCTGGCTGTAGGTTTTTCTTGATGTGTTACCTGTTTGTGAATTTGGCTTGTGCTCTCCAGACGCTCCTCAGAACTCCAAACTGGAGACCGCGGTTTTTATATTACCACTGGTAAAACACACACACACACATGCACAAACACACACAAACATACACAGGCGCACAGACAAACGTGCACAATCGCACTCACACAAACACGTACATACACAAATGCGCACACACACAAATGTGCACACAATGCACTCACACAAACGCGCACACAAACAAATGCATGCACACACTCACACAGACACGCACTCGAACAAACACACACAGGCACAAACATAGACAGGCACAGACACACAAGCACAAACATGCACACAAACACACGTTCCATATTAAATGAAACCACATCTCTTCTGTTGTGTAATATTGAAATGACTGCAATTTCTCTAAAACCTCTGAGTATGTCTGATGATGATGATCTCATTTCCTTTCGGTCTCAGGTCTTTGTCATTTCTAGGAATGACCATCTGCCTGGCTCTCATGTTCATATCATCGTGGTACTACGCCATCGTTGCCATACTGATCGCCGGAATGATCTACAAGTACATTGAGTATCACGGGTATGTTGCCATGGGTCTCTGAACACTGATCTTCGCTCCGGGGTTATTCATACGAGTCATTAAACATCTTACTCGTTTAGTGCTCATCCTGCAACACACTGACCGATGAAACCTTTTATTCCTGCTCGTATTAGTGAATTCTGAGATATGTTGGCCTAAAGTGCTTTGTATGTGTGTGTGTATTAGAGCAGAGAAGGAGTGGGGCGACGGCATCAGGGGTCTCTCTCTTAGTGCCGCTCGATTCGCTCTGCTGAGACTGGAGGAAGGACCACCACACACCAAAAACTGGAGGTACACATACACATACACACACAGGCAAACAACACGTGGAGCTCCAGGAATCTCACGCATTACGCTCCGCTCTCCTCACAGGCCTCAGCTGCTGGTCCTGCTGAAGTTGGATGAAGACGCTCACGTCAAATCTCCACGTTTACTGACGTTCGCCTCTCAGCTGAAAGCGGGAAAAGGTTTGACCATCGTGGGAACAGTCATAACAGGAAACTTCCTGCAGACGTACGGCGAGGCCCTCGCTGCAGAGCAGGTCTGTCATCACGACGTATACATACAGTAGAAATATATCCAGAGTGACGGATGTTTCAGATCAGAGAAGAAAAACCACAGCCGCAGTGTGGAAGATAAGAGAGATTTAAAAGAATGTCAGTCACCGGGCAGATCCATAGTAGGGAAAATACTATGTGTGAGTGAAGATATCTACAAAAACTCAAGCGTCTTCCTGAAGACTCGTCAGAATAAAAGTCCTGTTAAACTGAACAGTGTAGAGTATTGTACTATAGTATTTGCTATTGAAAATTGCAGTGCCCTTGTAATAAATTGATAAACACTGTATACTACAGTTAGTCAATGTGAATAAACTTACAGCCTTTACACTAATATTTATAACTGCTTGCCTTTGTTTAATAGCAGTCACAGAGAGTAGGCCTATAACCAAATACAGGCGGCCAAAGCAGACAAAAAGGAAACTGGACCAATCTAGATCCCAAACTATCATATTGAGAGATCAAATGAAATAAATTAAAATGTATCTTTGGACGACTCGTCGGACATCAGTGCAAGTACTTGAGTACAAAAATGACTCATCCAAAGATAAAAAAGGACAACCACGTGACGATGTTTAATGTCAAGCCCTGAAATAAATGGAGAGAAAACCCCCTTCTGGAGAAACCGGTCTCATGGAAATATTTTGCTGCTTGGCAAAGTTCAAGTTTGGTGAACTCAAACCTGCAAATTTGCGTCACATGAGTGTGTGAGACCAAAAGAAGATCAAAGCATCATAGCGTGACCTCTCTGTAAAAGAAATTCTCTCATTGCAGCATTGTCGCATCATTGTCGCAACAACACAACTTAAAAAGATTAGAAAAACCAGATAAACAGAAAAACGGCTTGGTTTGCGGCGGCAATAGAAACAGGAGCGTTTGGTAAAGTTTAAACAGTGAAACGTGTCATATCCTGTTCCCGCCCATGCATGTGAAAATTCATGCGTGACCACTGCTTTATGCTGTAGATCTGTCTCTCTGTGCGTCTGTAGACTCTGAAGCATCTGATGGAGAAGGAGCGCGTGAAGGGTTTCGTGCAGTGTATCGTGGCACAGAAGCATCGCGAGGGAATCAGTCACATGATTCAGTCCAGTGGATTGGGCGGCATGCGTCAGAACACGGTGGTTATGGGCTGGCCTCTTGCCTGGAGACAGAGCGAAGATCCACAGAGCTGGAAAACCTTCATCAGTGAGTTTCCACATTCAACACATTGTGTATGATCACACCTCCCTTAGAATCCAGATCTTGTTTTATAAACGATTGTTCTCTCTCTTCTGTTGTTTTGAAGTTGAGCGTGTTCACATGTTATAATGAATCTTTGTTTTCGTTCTAGTTGTACACGAAACAATAAGGTACGATGAGTCATGAAGTTCATTTGTTTCTCCAGACACGGTGCGAGTCACCACCACGGCCCATCTGGCTCTGCTCGTGCCGAAAAACATCTCTCTGTTTCCAAGCAACAGTGAGGTGTGGACGGAGGGCTACATCGACGTGTGGTGGATCGTTCACGACGGCGGGATGCTCATGCTCTTGCCCTTCCTGCTCCGACAACACAAGGTGCGCGTTAAAGACCCGTCTCGCTCTCCCGCTGTCTGTCACCTGGCTATGCTAATGAGGTTGTTTGTGTCAGGTGTGGCGCAAGTGCGGGATGCGGATCTTCACCGTGGCACAAATGGAGGACAACTCCATTCAGATGAAGAAGGACCTGGCCACCTTCCTCTATCATCTGCGTATAGATGCCGAGGTGGAGGTGGTGGAGATGGTAATCATCTGATTCAATGCACGCACACGTACTGTTGAGCGTCTAATCTTGTGACATGTGACCGTCTATCTCTCCAGCACAACAGCGATATCAGCGCCTACACGTACGAGAGGACGCTGATGATGGAGCAGAGATCTCAAATGCTTCGCCAGATGCGTCTGTCCAAATCTGATCGTGAGAAAGAGGTGAGCGACGTGATGTTCATGTAACTGCGAATCCTATGAACTTCAGGACCTCACGTCTCTTTTTATCTCCACTTTAAAGCGAGTTCGCTGGAGTTTTGACGACGTGAGTCCAAGCATTCATTCATACGTTGTAGCTTCTGGAACGTCCTGTTATAGAGAGAGAGCTTGTGTTTTTGTGTATAGTGAGTTTTTGCGTCTACATTGTATCTGAAACCACAGGTTTAGCCGCTAGCGGTCAGGTGTGTAAAGTGCAGCGGAGAACGCTTTTACATTCTGCTCAACTAGATTCTCCAAAGATGCAGGAGATTCACGTCCAGTCTTGAGTTGAACAGCAGACGTGCTGTGATTGAGTTTTCGTGAAGGTTTTGTGTTTGTGTGCGTAGGCACAGCTGGTTAAAGACAGGAACTCTATGCTGCGGCTGACAAGCATCGGCTCAGATGATGATGATGACACAGACGGCGCCGAGAAGAGTGTGGAGCACAAGCGCGTTCACATGACCTGGACAAAAGACAAAGCCCTTCAGATGCTGAGCAACACTCAAACCAACACGGCTTCCTGCTGCAGCACGCCAGAGGGCTTCAGAGACATGCTGAACATACGTCCGTGAGTTACACCACTCAATTGCGCTTTTTACTTCTGCGTCAGAACTACGGCGTAGCCTAACGCGCACCTCTCCAAGAATGTTAGGTCGTGTAAGTGCTGTGATCGGTCTAAAAAAACTTACCGCCGTCACTGCTTAATGCGTCTCAAACTGCGTAAACAACCAACCGCTTCTTCGGGTCTTGTCTTGGTTACACAAGCAACACGCCTGTGCACACTGACACCTGGTGGCCATGGCCTGTCGACGCGGACAATGAACCTCAAGTATAAACAAAAAATGGCGCATTGGTTATAGAATAGGTCTGACGTGCAACACTCCAAGAATGTAACTGCGAGTCAATGCAACACGGACCGCAAGCGCTGTGATTGGTCTGCTCCAAACCCCTCCCTTCCGGTCAAAATACCTGCAATAGCATCGCATTTACGAATAAATGATCAAAATGAATGATGTTTTTTTATCTGTATTTAACAACTGAAGCTAAAAATTGTCTGTGTACTTGCCGCCGTCACTGTTAAGTTGGTTTCGGTCAGTTGTGCATGGTATTTATCGTCTGATTTGTGTGTTTCAGAGACCATTCTAATGTACGCCGCATGCACACCGCTGTAAAACTCAATGAGGTTATAGTCAATAAATCCCATGATGCTCGGCTGGTCCTCCTCAACATGCCCGGACCCCCTAAGAACCCGGATGGAGATGAGAACTGTATCCTTTGACATTGACTTGATTTAAAGAGGTCCTGAATAGACTTCTCGTTTTAAAGAGAGGTTTTCTATGAAATGATTATATTTCTTTACTCTGGGGGTCTCACAGATATGGAGTTTCTGGAGGTCTTAACTGAGGGGCTGGAGCGCGTCCTGTTGGTCAGGGGTGGAGGAAGTGAGGTCATCACCATCTACTCCTGAGTGTGACTAAATCCTCTGCCTGAAATCTGCCGAGATGAGCGAGTATTACAAAATGAAAAGTGGCCAACAACACTTTTATTTTGGTTTCGGTTAACATTTGTTTTTATTATCATTGACTGTCAAGAGACAGAGATTTTAGTATGACCAAGAACAGTGTTTGATTTTCCATATTTGGCAATATGTGTGTGTGTCTGTTCGTGCACGAGCACTTACATCCTCTTGTGTCGTGAAAATAGAAGCGTGGCTCTTTGGGGATAAACTTGACCATTGGATCATAGAGAGGGAGAGAGAGAATGAGAGAGCGAGAGCGAGAGAGAGCGAGAGAGAGAGAGAGAGTGTTCCACAGACTGACTCAGGGTTTAAGCTTTTAATGCGGCATGGAGTGTGTGTGTGTGTGTGTTTTCAGGAGAGTTGTGTTTATGGTTGAGCAGCGTGTTAGAGGATTATTTCACCCGACATGTTTTATCATTTACTTGACCTCACACCAATCCAGAACAAAACTTTTCTTTCACGAGACCTGAACGGAGTAATTAAGAGTAAAGAAATGAATATTGGAGTGACGCAAGGATGAGAAAAAGGTTTTGGGTTTAGCGTGAACTGTTTCTTTAAATAATGTTGGCGTGTGTTGTGTACGCGGTCCCTCTTGTTTCATATGTTCTGCATGGAGAATTTGGGATTGAGAATCGACATGTTAGACAATGCGGTAGCAATAGCTGTTTGACATTCAGCCTGTTTCAGACCAATAATTGATCCATTCATCGCTCAGATGGTTTTAAATGTACAGACACGTTTTCATTGGTTTTCTCATCTGAAACACTGCTTTGCATATCCTCAATTCCTCAAATGATCGTAGTTTTGGAGCTTTGCCTTATTTGTGCGAGTTTGAGTTCTCAGATGTAGTGGAGGATATTTATATTATGCTTTTATTTTTTACTTTTTCAACGATGGCTTGTATGTCTATGTGCAGTGATTGCTGCTGATTTTGTAAAACAAATTGTTTTTTTCGTTGGAGATCCCAAGTGTCATCTGCTGTTTTTATCACAAATAAAACGAACAAATAGAAATCTTGTTGAACAATCTGTCTGGAAAACATTTTAGCAGCAATGCCACAATGAGCCAAATAGCACTGGTTTATATATAATAATAATAATAACAGAAGATTATTTTCAAAGTGAATGACAGAAACATTGACTTAAAAATGTGGTTTAAAAGATCACAAAGATTTATATAATCTTTTTAATTGAACTTATACTTTTTTTGGTTATCCAATTGTTTCCATTGTTTCCCATCTGCTAAATGACCAAATGTAAATGTTAAATATTTTAAGAATATGTTTAATGATTTAGTACTTTGTGAATTCTACCTTGAATGTTCTGAGTCAACAATTGAAGAGTTTATTTACAAAAACAAAACGGATAACTCCACATTTCTCGTTGTATTGTGTAGCTAATCTATTTTTTTTAGTTACTTTCACTTAACTTCAGTTTAATTGATATTACTATAAATAAGCACAATAAATCAATTGCAAAGGAACACTTCAATTATTAATGAAGACAATAAGCCAAATCACTTTGTAACTTCATAATTCAATACATCACTTATTCATTTTCAATGTCTTGCGTTTAATATTATAAGTAGTTTTAAAACTGTCGCATGAAAATGCTTTTATCGGTCAGTCTCGACCTTCCCAATATGGCGGCGACGCGTCACCGACGACATTCGTGAGGGTGGGGCGAGCCGTTGCGTCACTGCCGCACATCTACGCCACCCGGAAGTTCAGGTGCCAGGATTGGTGAGATGTTTGCTGTTGTTCCGCAAGAATCGCCTCTTGATCGGACATTTACATTCAGAGAGAAGAGTCGTGTGGCTGACAGGGCGGAATGGAGGTAAGAAGACGCCGTCGGCAGTAGAACTGGTTCATGTGTGTAGAACCCCCCACACACACACACACACACACCAGTGAAACTCACACATCTCCCAATTTACAAATCTGCTTTCAGTCCCAACGCACTCCTGTCACTTTAAATGAGCACTCAACGTCACGGCGAAGCAAAGGTCGGCCGTGTCATCTGCATTTAAGTTAAAAGACGACTGTTAAAATGCTATATATTGACAGATAATTTCATTTACATAAAGGGATTAAACACGTCATGTTTTTTAAACGACGACAACACATGTTTACTATGTCATCGTCATTTGGACGACTAAAATTCTCCTCCAAAGGCCCCGGGTCGTACCATTATGTCGAGTGGCGGGGGTCCCGAAGTGATTCGCGTTAATAAAGCATTCCTGTCTGCACTGGTTTGCGGTTTAATCGCGTTCGTGGCGTTGAGAAAGTTTTCTTTCCCGTGTCTGACACAACCCACTCGTGAAATATGAGCTCGATGAGATGCTTGAACTCCCCTCGACGAGTCGTCCCGAAGTCCCGCATCCACAGATTCGAGCTCGCGACCGGACAGAAGCGCGACTCACGTCTTCGACGCTCTTTCGCTGCTGCGCGTTTTCCACGTGCTGTCATTCCAATCGACTTAGATCGGAGCCGTTGTGATCGGACGGGACTGAGTTTGCGCTTCACGTCGTCTTTGCACAATATGTATTGTTGGAAGTGTTGCGAAGGTAATATCTGATCGCGACCGCAGTGCGCGTCAGGCCCGGATCTGGAGGAGCGTTTGACAGATGTGTAGCTCGGAAATCTACTGTCGGTCGTGATGGATCTGAATTTTTACTCGGATTTATCGGACGGAACCGGGCGGTCCGATGAGCCGGAGTTTCTGGACGCTCAGGCGTTTAACGGGTTCGACGCCGTTCAGAAGGTGACAGGAACGCACAACACCAACACGCGCGACTGAAATGTGTTGACATTCAAATGTCAGATACGAGAACCGGACAGTATCGGTTGATTATGTGTATGTTGCAAACTGCACGTGTGAGTGAAGATTGTGTAGTGCCTCATGTGATTGTGTGTTTGTGTCGATCAGTTCCCGGGAGGCGGTGAGAACTACCTGACCATCAGCGGAGAGGGTCATCACTTTCTCTCATCAGCAGAGGTAACACACACACACACACACACACACTGTTCGTGATATGACTCTAATGTGGTCCTAACATGTTGATGTCCCCGTAGCCGTTTCACACACCCAACCTGGGCGATGAGGAGTTTGAGATCCCGCCCATATCTCTGGACCCCGACTCTTCGCTGGGCGTTTCTCACTTCGGAGAGCTGGGTGATGCTGGTCCATCGTCCGGCGTGCCGGGGAACGCCGTGGTCGGCGGGAACGATCCTTCTTTCGCCTCCACATTTGTGAATGCGCCCTCGCAGGGCCTGGAGCATCTCGGTCTGATGAGTCAGCAGGGGGCCGGACCCATGCTCGGATCCACCCTGGGAATGGTACCACTTCAGTCAGACTCCATACGACAATCCCCGCAGTGTTAGATGTGTCTTTTGATGTGGTGTTCTCTCTCCGCAGGATCTCAGCCATCCTCTTGGTTCGCAGTTCAGTAGCTCTTCGCCGATGACCATTGACGTCTCTCTGGGTGACATGAACCACGGCCTGTTGGGGCACAACCAGCTGACCACCATCGACCAATCGGAACTGAGCGCCCAGCTCGGGTTGAGTCTAGGTGGCGGCCCCATTCTGCCGCGCACACGGTCGCCTGACCAGCTGCCGTCTGACGCCGGCTCGCCGTCTGATTCGCTGCAGGACGATGACGTGGACGATTTCAGACAAGTGGGTGTCGTATGTTTTTGGTTCTGTTGTTGGCCGTGCCCCTTAAATGTGTGGTGTGACATTTCTGCCGTGTCTCCCCTCTGTTTCCCCCCCATCCGGCTCAGAAGAGCTTGCTGGTGGATTCACCCGTCTCTCTCTCCGTGGTCTCTCTCTCGCCCTCTCGGTCGGATCCGCCTGTGGCTCCGGCATCCTCCGCTCCTCTGAGGAAAGGTGCGGGAGGAGGAGGGAAAAAGGGCAAGAAGAAGAAAGACCCAAACGAGCCACAGAAGCCGGTGTCGGCGTACGCGCTGTTCTTCAGGGACACGCAGGCCGCCATCAAGGGGCAGAATCCCAACGCCACATTCGGAGAGGTGTCGAAGATCGTCGCCTCCATGTGGGATAGTTTGGGGGAGGAGCAGAAACAGGTAGACACACCCTTCATGAAGAACAACGTGGTCTGGACGAGATGTCGTTGAGGTCTTGATTTTGTTTGCTTGAACTTCTTCAGGTGTACAAGAGGAAGACAGAAGCCGCCAAGAGGGAATATCTGAAAATGCTGGCAGCTTATAAAGCCGGTCAGATGTCAAAGGTCAGTGCTGCTCGTGCATGTGTGTGAGGTCAGACGACATCTGAAGTGCATTCTGGGACATCATGCGTCACAGTTCAGAAATTTTTGTTATTTGTGTTATTTCATGGTTTTGATGGGTATAATAAAATATGAATAAAGAGTGATCCTACACTTTTGATCGCTAGTGAATATTATGTGTAAACAAACTTTTATTCTGAATGCAAATGATCATTGAACAGCCCAATTATATGTCTACCATCAGATGTACATTAGTGATAACCACTGCGTAAATAAGTATCTGGAGGATTTTATTTGGAAATGTATGTTTATAATAAAAATGAAACGCTGCTCTTGCTGTGATCACAGCCATAGATGAAAGGAAAGAACAAAGTGATGGTTTACAGTTTGGAACGCTTCGTTTAATGCGACTAGTGCAAAAGTGAAACGGAATATCTAATGCTGTGTTCACACCAAATGCGAATTGAGTGTTTCGTGTGAGTAAACTACATACACAGTCAATGGCAGGCGGTGCGAATGACGCGAATCGGGCAGCGCGTTTGAGGCATTCTTCCGCGCATGTTGAAAATGTTCAACCCGAGCTATGAATTGCCGCAAAGTGTTTTCGCGTCACTCACGCGAAAATAAGAAACATTTCCAGCAAGTAATAAAGAGCGTGGAAAGCGATTTCTCACGTTTGGTGTGAACGCTGTATAACACAAAGAATTTAAGTGATTTTATTGATCAAGGGTAATGATGTTCTTTTGGCGATAATGACGATCACCACATGAATGTAAGATATTATTATGAATTATTTGTTATAAATATGAACTGGTCATCCAAACCTCCTCGGTATGAGCTGATGTCTACTGATGTTTTTGTTTACAGCAGGCAACTATTGAAGTGTTAGATGCTGCACCTCCATCTCCTCCTGCAGCCCCCGAACCCACGCCGACCCCGACGCGCTCATCTCGCATCCCACAGTTCGCCCCGGACAACAACACCATCACCAACATCTGCACGTCCAACATCATCATAGACCTGCCGCAGGTCACCACACGCTCGCGCACGGGGGCGCACAAACCCGCCGCAACGTCCTCTGCCCCGCCCATTGTTACTAAAATAGTCGTTCCCAAACAGGCGCAGTCCTCGCCTCCGACCGCTCGCCAACCTCCCCCCCTCCAACAGATGCAGAACACCCCCCCACCCCCTCGTCTACAGCAGATGGTACATTCCCAGGCCCCACCCCCTCTCCAGGCTAAACCGCGAGGGGGTGCCTGCACGGGACAAGTGACCGCAGCGGCGCCCCCACCACCTCCTTTGAAAATCAAGATAGTCCCCGCCCTCGTGCAGGCGGATGTGAGCACACCCATCATAGTGACCACTCCTGATGCCACACTGACTGCAGGGGAGGAGCCCCGGCCCACCACCATTGTGGCGGCTTTGTCACCGTCGGCAACTCAGGAGGCGGGTGAAGAAGGGGTGAGTTCAAAAGTTTTGTCAACACTTGATGGGATTACTGCCTCCTGATGTGTTCTGATTTACTTCAGAAGATTCAGTTTTTACTCATTCGCTGGATAAATATGATGGGGAAGAGTTATTGGTGAGTTCATGTGACAGTGCATGCACGTGATTGTTTTTCAGATGGAGGTGGAGTTAAACGTTTTTCCGGGTCCAGACGTGAGTCCATCAGACGCTCCCAGTGTGTGCATTCGTGCCGGCTGTAACAACCCTCCCATCCACAGTAAAGATTGGGACAGAGAGTACTGCAGTAATGAGTGTGTGGCCACGCATTGCAGGTACACACACACACACACACACACACACACACACACACTAAGAGTGTACATAAATAAAAATCATCATTAATCTGAGTTTTAGCTCCGTAAGCTCAGTGACAAGATGATGGCGGAGGCCTTTCTGTCAAGGAACACTGAGTATAACCTTCCCATTTATGTATATTTCCGTTTTGTACTTTTCTTTTATTCGTTTCTCATTCATGCCATTGTTATTTTTTGCAGTTTTGTGTGTTTTTATTAAGAAAGATATTGAACCCAGCGTTAATTCAAGCAATTGCTGTTTGCAAATATCGCTGAAAGTAAAATGCTTCATGCGCACAGGCCTCATCTTCGCCTCCCGGTGTCACCGGTACTACCAGTGTTTTACGCGTCTATTAAAGAGTAAATATTTTGTGATTTTTAAGGTCCTACTTTGGTTCGTGGAGCATCCAACAACAAGTTTACGTACAGTCCTGCTCACCATTATTGGCACCCTTAGTAAATATGAGCAAAGAAGGCTTTACAAATGAATCTGCATTGTTTCTCCTTTTGATCTTTTATTTTAAAAATCTACAATATTCCAACATTTCATTAAAGTAAAACAATTTGAAGTGGGGGAATATCACATTGAGAATATTTTTTCTTACACACCCAGGCCACAATTATTGGTACCCTAGAAATTCTAATGAGTAAAATACATCCCAAGTATATTCTCATAGATATTTACATTTTCTTAGCACACCAAGGTGATGTTGTCCAGTTATGACTTCTAGTTGCACAGGATAATAAATATAAGTAACACAAATCCCAAACCCTGTTAATCATTTAACACAATGAATAAGACCAAATAATATAGTTCTGTTGAGCTTCACAAAATACAAAATGGCTTTAAGGAAATGCTTAAAACAATAAACAATGTCATTTCCAACATCAGGGCAATGATCAAGAAGTTTCAATGGACTGGAGATTGTCTATATTGTCTAAATGCACAACTATGAGAAGAATTTGAGTGGCCAAAGACTCTTCACAGATCACAGATGGAAAATTGCAGTAATCAGTTGAATTTTGGGGTCAGAAAGTATTTAATGAAAATAAAGGAAAACTGCACCTCCATCAGCACATGTTGTTTGGGACACTGTTCAAGAAACTATTTTATATAACATATTAATCTGCCATACTGGAACTTCTACCAGGACTGGGGTCTACGGCCATATGGAATGAAAAAGTTTTTTTGGCAGCAATAACACAAAATAGGTTCGGTGCACACAGGGATTAAAGAATAACCCATGTCCACAGTTAAATATGTCACCAGATCTTCATTGTTGTGGACCTACTTTTATACCAGAGGTTCTGGACATATTGTTCGGATACATGTCATCATGTTTTATATCAAATACCAACAAGTAAAAAAATCTAAACCTGACTTACTCTTCTAGAAATATTCTAATGGGTCGTGGTTAGATCGTCCATCAGCACATTGGTTCAAAATAATAGGGCTGCACGATTTGAAGAAAAAATCTAATTGTGATTTTTCTGACCAAAATTGCGATTTGCGATTAAAATGCGATTTGACTACTATTAAAAAAAACTAGGTTTTGTTGTGTTGGTTTTAACAACATGCATCAAAGAAAGACCAAGCAAAATCACAAACTATTGAAACGTTATCCCACTGTTTATTTAAAACCACTTACACTGTGGTCATGTTTTTAAATAAAGTTGTCATGCAAAAATGTCATGACACATTAAGAGAATAACAGCAGTATCTTAAATACCTTAATTAACAAGTATAAATAAAACCTCAAACTTTTAAGATCCCAAACACACTGTAAACAATTACAGTTATGTATGGCGTCTGTTATTTTGGCCTACCATTGTGAAAATTTGTCGTAGAGTTTCCTAATTTCAAACACGTGAGCAATCGTGTCGCGAGGTCGACACGGACTTTCAAAATAATTCCAAACATAAGCGTTGCTTTTTCTGTTAGGTACCAAGTCGTCTGGTGCTGCAGAACTTTGCGCTTCAGCAGACATAACGTTACTTTGTTGCGAATTTGAACTGCTGCTCCCGGTCGCGCTCATCTTTATCAAACGATGTTCTTTGCTAATTCAAAGCATGTGGGCTACAGTAGAGATGCGCTGATAAGCTAAAATGTCACCCGCACTCGCTGCTTCGATAAATTATCCACCCGCCCGCACGCACGTATAGTTTTCTCTGATATAGATATCCGGACCCGATCGTTACTTTAATTACTCAGCAAATTTTCTAGCACTGTCTTTGTCTGTAAATGCTTAAATCTAATCTTTCGAGTGATGTACCATATAAGAGGTACCAGTCTTATGGCTTTCATATACATACAGTGTCTCACTGTCGTTGCATATTACATACCCAGCACTTGATTCGTTAAACCACTTCGCTGAAACGCTCCCACATGGTACTTATCTTTCCTACCTTTTGTTTTGTTTTTAATTCTCCCTTTTTAAATTTCTCTAAGATCCGTTTTGCCTCCATTTCTGCTTTAAGAAATAGACCGTCATCTACCGCCGCCACGCGCGCATTTGTTTTAAATTACTGCAAATTAGCGCCTGATTAAAAATGCATTTAAAACATGTTCGTATTTTTTGAGGACTTTTGTTAATATTGTATATGATATCATCCACCCGCGACCCACCCGCAATTAATCAGAATGTTTTTTTTATTACCCGACCCGCGGATCACCCATCCACAGCGCCCACGGATATAACCGCCATCCGCGCATCACTAAAGTGTTAAAATGCTACCTATTGGATAATCGTAAAATTGCTGTCAAATACTACGTAGGTGCATTATCTTATTTAAACTCATTTACATAACATTTACATTTAGTCATTTAGCAGACGCTTTTATCCAAAGCGACTTACAGGTGGGGTTGGCAATAGAAGCAATTGGGACAGCATAAGTACAACAAAAGCATAAGTGCAATCAAAAAAAGAAGACTGGTCTCATATAACCTAACACAGTATACAGAGCTAAGTTAGACTATTTATATTTTTTATTAAGAATAGATGAGAAATAAAAGTCAAAACTAATTCATCCGTCTATTCCCCCCCTCAGTCAGCCCACTCTCATCTGGGGCCGGATTGACATGACATTGACTGACATGTTATTTCTTATATTCAAATTTAAGAAAAAAGTTAGGAATGTTACGTATTGCCCACAAGAAAGTTTTTAAGACTATATTTAAAAATGTTCTCAAGATTGATCTCAGGATAAATGAAGAAGAAACCGAACTCTCTATACAAAAGCGGTTGTAAATATCATCTTAAAATCACAATAGCCTAACGGTTGTCTTAAGTCTCAAAAGGTAAGATGTTTAAAACGTATATTTTGGTTGTTTCACACGCCAGAATTATTAATTTGACGTCTACTTGCCATTAAGGAATATTTATTTTGATCTAATAATGATAAGATGATAATAATGATCCCTTTCTGGGACCAAGTGACTCGAAACGGAGAGAGTCACAAGTATTATGCCGTAGTAACACAGTTTTTTCTTAATGTATTTTAATATGTATATTGCTAACATATTAGCTAACACGTGGTGGTAAATGCCGTTTAGGCTAATGCTAATCCAGTTTATATATATATATGTGCTTTATAAGTATGCGATGTACTTGTAACATACATAAAGTTTATATGATAAAACATCTACAGTTACCAGATGAGCAAGCGAGTGTAACCATATATTTTATTCTTACGAAATAACGGATGATGTTAAGAAAATATTAGAGATTGTTTTAAGAAATGTTTGAAAATCGCTCTCACAAACATTCTTAAGTACCATCTTAGATTTTGTCTTAAGAACAGTTTTCGCAATGAAATGACTCATTTGAGCCCATTTTGTTGAAATAACTTATGATGTCAAAAACTGAACTCAGGAGACTCAATGACTGAACCCATCAAATCACTCACTGAAAACACCTCACAACACACGCGTGCTTTGACCATTAAACAAGAGTGATTAGTAAGATTTAGTATTTAAACTTTATTTATGACAATGTGTGGGAAATGTATAGTTCTGAGCTACTTTTGAGTAGGGATGTAATGATTCACCATGAGCCCGTTAAAACCTCATTTAAATATGTGACGATTCAAGTCGGTTGAAATGTTAAACCATCGCGATACATGTTTGGAAAAGCAGGGCTCGCTGTGTTTACTGCAAACTCGCTTTACAGAGATCTCAGCTTATGCCAGCAAACGTGGATACGCTGATAACAGCATAAAAAAATCCAAGCTAAGAAAAGCACAAAGACTGTGCTCTTTCGATCACAAATAACAGTTGTCTCTTTAATATAAACACAGTCTTTGTTCATATTAAAGAGAATTTACTTATTTCATTTGTAATGCATATTCATTTTATTTAATTTTGGATTAAATTGTATTAAATAATGTTTGTTTGTTGTTTGACATTAAATATATTTTTTAATTCAAAAAGAGAAATAATAAAAGGGCACTTGTTCATTTCTAATTTGTAACTAATTTATTGTAAAAAAGGAATCGTGATTCGTGAAAATCGTATTGTGATATAATTATCGTGAATCGCATCGTGAGTCGAGTGAATCGTAACATCCCTACTTTTGAGTTTTGAGCTAGCTAATTTTATGCTGTAATAAAATTACAACTTTGCAAAGAGGGCAATAAAGGAGGATTGATTTGTGTCAGATATATATAACTTGTAAACTAAATAATAAAAACTGTAAAAAAATTCAACGTTTCTTTGCATTCATTTTGGATTTATTGGACTCGGAAGTGTAAAACCGCAAATATGAAGCGGTCTATAGCTGACTATTTTAAAAGACAGAGCGACAAAATAACAGAATGATTCATCAACTGAGGTCGTTACGCAAGCTCATTATGATTACTATTAAAAAGGTGCGACTAAATTGTAAGTTGGTGCGAGCAACTGAGAAAGTGGGTCGCACACGTGTCACCAGTGGGGAAAATGAGTCTTGAGTCCATTCTGATTTCATCTCGTCTTAAAAGATCACAATTTCAGTAGTAAAAGCATTGAGATGTTCTGTGTTTGTTTATGAGTTCCCATAGCACGCTGTATTTCCAGGAACAAATGAATCATTCTTCATAATAATATTCTTCTTTTTTAGCTGATGTCACAGATTTTTCTGCTTCCATAAATGAACCGGTTGAATGTTCTGTACCGTAGTCAAACCGGATGTAGTTTTCCTGCCGTGCTTCCGTCTTTTTCTCATATGAGTGTTTGTTTGTTTTCATCTGCAGGGATGTGTTCATGGCCTGGTGCGCCATCAGAGGACAAAACTCAACCACTGTGACATAAACACGTGACAGACAGACAGAACCACACCGTAACCTGGAGTGAAACTTCAACAACTTCAGCTGGACTAACGTTAGGTTGATGACAACACGACGTCATCTGAAGCATCGTCGAGCGTCTTAAAAACTCTTATACTGAGAAAGGCGAACAGGGATTTCCATGCGAGTTTACGCTGAAAAGCATCTGAAATGCTCATGGTTTATAATGAGGTAAACTGTGAATGTGATCTGCAGTGTCGGTGTGTTTCACTGGATCATTTAAAGGTACACAAACATCAACATGAGATAAACAACATGAGACGTGCATTATAACTAAGGCTGGGTGATATACCTCCAATTGAGTTTTTCCATGATGCTCCATTGTTCGTTCTTGACGGAGATTAAATGATCATGGACTCTCATTGCCGTCTTCAGGACATTGAGATTTTATACAGTTACGTCAAAATCATTTCATGATATTCTAGCATTTGATGTCTTCAGCATATCATCTAATATTTGATATATTGCCCAGTCTTAATTACAACAAACTCAAGAGCAGAAACACAAGCGCGCGTGTGTACACTTGATGCCGCATTCAAGCGCTCCACGCACTGTATCCGCCATCTTGGAACAGTCCACAGACTTCACTCACAGTTGACATTTGGTTTTTATCATGTGTTAGTGTAGCAGGTATAATGTTTCAGTTTACAAGACAATAAACAGGTTTTCATTATCATACAGAGCAGACAGCTTGATCTTGAGTGTTAACCGACCGGTGTCATGAGGTATCGAGTCCCCCCTCGAATTGAGTCCCCTTTAGGACCCCGAGTGATTCTATTGGCTGAAAGAACATCTATTTGGGTACTCTTTTAGCGCCTGATTCAAATTCTTACAAAATAACATGACGAGGCATGTCACTAGAACTTTGCTAAAATTATCATTAACGTCTTTTACATTAAGTGTTTGCTATGCTAGTGTGTATATGAGGCTAAGGGTTGTCAACGCACCCGTATTAGACGGGACATCCCATATTTTATGCCTGTCTGATTTGTCCTGTACGTGACTTTGCATGTGCTTTTAATTGTCTGCTCCGCTGATCTAACCTGTGATTGAAGCAGCGATCACGACACTTGAGAATGATTTTGTTTCTGAAAACAAAAACAGAAAATATGTAAATGAGAACGGCTTTATTGCGCAAAATATTGTATTAAAATATTATAATACTTTAGAGTTCTGTATGTAGGCCTAACCATTTAGAGATTAAACGCAAATACGATGCGATGACGTCATCAATATGCTAATTAGCACTAATGCAAAGATCTGATTTGGTCCCGTATTTCAAATTCACAAAGTTGGCGAACCCAATGAGGCTATAGGTAGTGAAATCAAACAAATCTCGTTCTAACCTTTTTAGTGGGCTTACATATCAACTAGCATAGCATAGAACTACGTAGTTTGCTAGCACTTTCGAAACAAAGCTAGCCAAAGCACTAACCGAACATTCAAATGTGAATTTTTGTACCAGCCGGGGTCCTAAAGGGGACTGGTGTCAAACGGGGGACTCGATACCTCATGACACCTGCTCACACCATTCCAATATGGCGGACGACCTATGTATAGCGGCCCACAGAAACAGATGCTAATGCTAATTCATGGTTCTAATTTATATCTGTGTGTGTGTGTGCGTGCGCGCGTGCGTGCGTATGTGTGTGTGCGAATGTTACATTAACTAATAAGATAAAGACTGTTTCAAAAGAAAAAGATAATTTTTTGTGTCTGTTATGTTATACTTTAGTTTATTTAAGGGTTTGATCAGGGCTTCCAGAAATGAATCATGGTGACTATAGGTTCTGACCAAATACTTTTACAAAAACGTCACGTTTCTGACGCTGTGCGTGTGATTTAATTTGACTGTAGTAACGCTAACTGTACAAATGATTATATTTGAAAACCTCGGGAACTGTGGTTACCATGGTGATTTTTAAAGTGTTTTATTATCTTGCAAAAGCGTTAGGTTAGAATACAACTGTTGACGCTGTGGCATGTGAATAACTGGAAACAGATTTTTTACTGGTGTTGACTTTGATTAACTGCCTATTAGTATATGACATTATGTATATTTGCTTTTCTCATTTCCTGTTGTTTTTGGAATGTATGCGTTTTGTTATTATTAAGATGAGCTGAGATGTGTGCGAAACGTGAAAGATACAAACACAAACCAATGTAAATGAGGGTCTTCTGTGTCCTTCATTAGTGGAAACAACACAAATTATGATGCAACTTTTTATGGTCCCTTATGAAAATTTACCATGGTTTACTACACTTAAAATTGAAAAACATGGTTACTGTTGCAAAATAATGGTTATCACAAATTAACCGTGGTTTTGAGGAAAAAAAACTAGTAAATGATGGTAACTGTTGTAAAACAATGGGTTTGGCCCAAGTTATCAATGGTTACTACAATTGTACCACAAAAAAACATGGTTGATTTTCATATGGGGTGTAAATGAAGAGTTTGGTTCCAAAATGAGATAACTCTGTTTTTCATGTTCTTGTGTTTATTGTGTATACATCAAAACAAACCAACTGCAGTATGATTATTAATTAGAATGCACAATAAAAAAACGATTTCTCATTTTGTAACCAAACTCTTCATATGTAGATCTTTTAAAGTTAGGTTGTGTTTTGTCTTGAATCATGCAGAAAAGCTTTGGTCTTAACCTCACTCTTTGCTATATTAGCAAATGTGCACATTTTAATGAGTAACAGATTAAATGCAACAAAAATAGCTTGTGTTCTGTCTTCATTCTCCATACGTATATTTTTAGGTCTGATGTAAAGGAACAAAACACTTTTTTGGGAAAGAGGCTCATGTCAAACTCCCCCAGAGTTAATACTTTGAGTTTTAATGTTGTCTGTTCAGCTCATTTTAGCACTGTTAGCATAGCTTAGCATAGATCGTTGAATCCAATTAGAAAAATAGCATCGCGTTCAAAAATGATCGAAGAGCTTTCATATTTCTCCGATTTCAAACATGATTCTTTTCTGTACTTATAATAGTTCATAATCATATCGGCAAAAAAAAACGCAACGTTTCGTTTTCCGCCCGTCTTGGCACACGATAGAAGTACAGAAGAGTCGAGTTTTAAATAGGACAAATATCGAAACTCTTTGGTCATATTACAAAATTCATGTAGTTACATCTCGGTGGAAGAGCAAAGGTAAGTTAAAATGATTATATTTCAATATTACATTGTCAGATACAATGTTCATAAACGGTTAAACTCAACTTATTAACACTGGGAGAGTTAGAAAATGAGCCTAATTCCAAAAAAGTGGAGAAGTCGTTTAATAACACGTGAAGAATGACCCGAGGAACAGTCAACCCTGTTACTTCTCAACACTTATGAGACGCATGTTATTAATGAATGAGCCCTAATCACAACTTCTGTCAGCGTTACTTTCTTTTAATGTAGACCAATCCTTCATATTGTTCATGTTTTACACTATGATGTTTACTGTATGATGAGTTTATGTTTCGTCTTGTCAATATATATCTTGTCAGATGATTTGATTGATATTGTATGTTTCATAAATAAACAGTGACAGTATGTCTGTAGTCACAGAGTGTGATCGTCAGATATTAAAGCCTCAAACAATACTAGACTGATAAAAATCATTTAGTCACAAATCATTTAAAACAAGACGCTTCATCTGTCACCCACGTGTTCCGACACAGTTGCGCGCTTTCCAATGACACGAGATGGCGGGAAAAAGTCATGAGCGCTGTGTGACGTACGCATCGAGGCGGGAAAAAGACCCCTCACGTGGGATTTTATTTGGCGGAAGTTGCGTGACGTATCCGTCGGGGCGGGAATTTATGCGTGGGAGCGAAACGCAAGCAAACAAAGACTATAATAGACTTCTAAACAAACAAACAAATAAATAAATAAATATTATTTATGGTTAGTTAACGGATTTCACACATCTTTGACATCAGTTCAGCGAGGCATTCATCGGACGTTCACGAGACACGCCGGTCAAATCAAATATAATAAATCAAAGACAACAATAACGATTCGTTCTTCAGTAAGACGCACTTTTAAAATGGCATCATAAATAAATGCATAGTAACCTTCGACAAATGCACATCATTTATAAGAAATTAAAAAACATGAGTACATAAATTAACATAAGAGTATATACCAATACGATAAAAAACAAATAAATGAAATATATGAACGTTTTATAGGCGAGAAGCACAATGTGAAGTAGGAGGGAGGGGCTAAATATCAGACATGCGTGTTTTCAACATGATATATTCGCGCATGACGTTCTGCATCGGACTACACAGCGCGTACACTCAACAACACATTTTATGAGAAATATTTGTGTTTTTATCAAGACAACTTTAATATAAATACGTGTATATTGAGCTATTTTTTTGGATTGAGTTTGTTGTTGTATCAAACGTGCAGAGAGTGTGTGTGTGTGTGCGCGCGCGCGTGTCTGCTCCTTTAACAGTTTGATTGTATGCGAGTGTGTGTGTGTTGATGTGATATTATGGCGGTGAATCTGGATAAAGACGCCTTTTACCGCCGCATCAAGCGATTCTACGGCAACTGGAAGGTACGGAGCTCTCGTTCTGTGTCATGAACACCACGAGCATGTGTTATATGTCATAGAAACTCTTATACGAGCAGATATTATGTGTTTATATGAGATGCTGAGGAGAATCAAACACATGCACACTTCAGGCCTCGTTTCCATACAGCCGTTAAATAAACACCCGATTTAACGACTTCGTGTTTATTTGACAGCTCGAGTTGTGATTCGCTCGATATTTTAATCTTACGTGTGATGTTCGCGGTGATTTTAATAACGTCATGTGAGATTAGCATCGGCGGCTAGCCTGCGTTAGCATGTTAGCGCGAGCGGCTTTCTCGCCGTCCCATCGATCATCATTGAGCGTTTTCTCGTCAGGAAATTAAAGAGACTTTCGCGTCTAGTTGTGTGTCTTACGGTTGTCGTCTCGTAAGTTTGACTTTGATGTTAGTGTGTGTGCTAGCTCACATGAAGTAGTTTTAAAAGGCTTGTAACGTTACTTGAAAACTTAAGGCGTTAAATCGCAGGGCTGAGGAGAATATTGCCTTGAAAGGGATTAATCGTTAACATGACTTATTTGAGATGAATACTCTGTTATACAGCCTGTATGTGTATGTAGTTGTTAGTTATTAACTGTTGCTCGTTAACTGTTATGATATAGTATGCCTAAACTTTTTTACCGTGAACATGCATGAGAACATTTCCCACGCTGTTGTATGTAACGTTACTTCAGTAAGTTGTTGCATATTCAACACTTTATTAATGTATACTACACTATTCCGTCCTATAAACTGTAGTGAACTTTTATATTTACTGTAGTATGGTTCAAAACCAGGATTTTTTTACAGTTTGCTGTTAGACACTCCATCTGGCTTACGTCTATTTGACGTCTGCATTTAGTTTGCTCATCTGCAATACGTCTCGGAGACGTCTTTACGTCTGTAATACATCTCCTAAAGATCAGGGCTCCTATTCTTAAAGCGTCTAAGAATCCTCTAAGGAAGCCCATAATTTACATAAAAAACTTCTACTTAGGAGTCTTAGCTTAAAAGTGATTCAGGACCAATCTGAGAGCAACTATGAGCAAGGAAAAGACCAAAACTTTTATCTTAGTAAGGAGGCGGGGCTGACCCCGTTGCTACGTATTTTGAAGACTGTGATTGGTTGGCTGGCCAAGAAGGGAAAATAGAGCACTTAAGTATAGGGCCATTAGTTTGAAATTGCACATGTCATTTTTTTCTGTTTTACCATACGAACACACATATTCTTAATTTTTTATTTACTTTGCTGTCAATGTCAATGTATTTGTAGAAAATGAACAGTGACAATACGTTTCTGTTGTTGTTTGTGTGATCCCATAGAAGGTTGTGACAGAACCAAATCATATTGCTGCATTTCTGTAGTTGCTGGATATGTAAATGTAGTGAATTCTTCTATTTCTGGCGTTATGGTATTGCTGCGCTGTCTTGGAGATGATAGTGTGTCTCTAATAGGATCTGTCACAAACTGCACAATCTAATGTGTTGTGTCTTATTAACTCGCTGTCATTCAATTTAATTTAATGTTACAGCGCTTTTAAAATTTGCATTGCATCAGCTTTAAAAGAAAACCAAAATAAACAAAAGTTGGTCACACACAGATAAAAATATCTGATAAACCTTTAAAGTTATATTGAAATTGTCATGCATTGCAACACATTTCTTCTCACTTTTCGTGTTTTGTCAATTTCTTTGCTGCTAAGTAAACTCTTAAGTCTCTTAAAAGTCCTTCTCGCTACTCCTAACATAACTTAAGAACTCTTTCAAGGGTTAGGATGTTTTATGAATGACTTTTTTCTTTAATAGGGTCTTTTGGAAACGCCCCTATTTCTAAGAATTTTCTTAGAATTTTGTCACTAGGAGCAACTCTTTGCGCTAAGATTTTTCATGAATACGGGCCCTGGAGATCTGTAACGTATCTGCTGTGTAAAAACATCTGGTACATCCTAGAAAGAGCTGTTGTACATCCATTCTAAATCACAAACATCTTATAGATGTCTATATGACGTCTGACATATGTCTCCGAGACGCATTGCAGATTTATGTGTGCCATCATATCAGATTGACAATGACGCTGTGTGTTTTTCGCAGAAAGGCGAAGATGAGTTTGGGAAGGTGGATGCTATCGTGGTGTCTGTGGGCGTTGATGAAGAAATCGTCTACGCCAAATCCACAGCCCTTCAGGTGAACGACATTCATCAACAAGATCACGTCACAGAGCGTGTTTAACTCTCCACACGTGATGCATGTGTCATTGTTTGTTCCCACAGACGTGGCTGTTTGGATACGAGCTCACAGACACTATAATGGTCTTCTGTGAGACGAAGGTCATGTTCTTGGCTAGTAAGAAGAAAGTCGAGTTCCTCAAGCAGGTGGTGGTCACCAAAGGCAACGAGAACGCCAACGGAGTTCCTCCCATCACGCTGCTTGTCAGGGAGAAGGTACTGGCTTGTTTTACTGTATATGTGTTGCCTAGCAACGGTAAATGTGAAGTTCTGATGCTGTTGTTAGGGGAGGAGTATCTGTGCGCTCCCAGGATCGTGGATAGTGTTTGGTTTAACCAAATCGTGTGAACGTGGTACACTTTTGTTTCCATCATTCACCCTGACAGAGCGAGAGCAACAAGGCAAACTTTGAGAAGATGATGGAAGCCATCCGTGGCAGTAAAGAAGGCAAGACTGTGGGCGTGTTCATCAAGGATAAGTTCCCCGGAGAATACATGAAGAGCTGGAGCGACATGATCACGGCCGACGGTCTGGAGCGGGTCAGTGACGAGTGAATCACTTCAAGTATCTTTTAGGAATGAGCCACAATGTTTGTGAAACACTTTTTTTGTCCAGTTTTATTTCATCTCAATCTCGAAAAAATCAAATAAATTTTCGTAGGAAAAATAACTGTAAATCACAAGCTGTTGACATATATTCACTCGGTCTTCAAAATGAGTTTTTTTTAGCTTTTCAAGCACATCAAGGAAATGATAGAAAACATAAAATGTAGATCTGCACAATTCTGGATAAATTGAGAATCACGATTCGTTTGCTTCAAATCGAGCTTAGGATTCTCAATGACGAATTAAAGTAATAAAACATTTACTAGAGGTTCTGACCCCAAAACTGTTTATTTAGGACAGAAAATGATTACATATTTCACGGTTGGCCTACAGCAACTATAGTACGAAAATTTCTACAATGAATACCAGCATTGGTAATCAAAAGTGGTTAAAGTCCCAGTGAAATAAAAAATTACAATTCTTATCATGAAATATTGCTGTTTTCATATTAATTAGTCTATAATTGTGGGTCGTTCTCTTTTTAAAATTCATGTGCCCTCATAATCTTCAATTCAAATCTTAAAAATCACTTCCGCCCTGAAATGACAAAAGACGACTTGGGCGGAGCATCTGTTAACTCCTCCCCTTCAACTGTCAGTCCGCTGCCAGCTTCATTTCAAAATCAATGCAAAAGCTGTTTTATTACTTCTCATCAATTCGCAGTGAAAGATGCAAGCCACGCCCACAACTTTTCTACTTTGAAATTCCTTTTCAAAAACTTCAAAACGATCGCAACTTCCGGTTCACGGGTACTTTTAAGATTTACTTTGAAGGCAAAAGTTAAACTTTTTAAAAAGTATTAATAATTTACTTGAATATGAAATATGTCTACAGTAAACAAATTCATAAGGCGAGACTTGCATTTAACGGTCTTTAGAAAGATTGATCAATTTGCCTGACATCTACAGACTGTCTTTAAAGAAATACACAATCGCTAAACAGACTGGGAGCTTGTAAACGCGTGTCTCATGTGTTTATCCCCAGGGGCCCGTTTCAATAAGGAAGTTCAACCAACACCGAGTTAAAATCTGAACTCTGAGTTGATTTACTCAGAGAATCGCTACTCTGAGTTTTCAGTTTCAGAACAGCTGATTTGAGTTAGTTCAATCAACCCTGAGTAAGTTCACTCTAGGTTACGCGCGTTCAGCATGGCGATGAAAAGCCATTATCAATTGAGTGAAGATAGCACGATTCACCATGGCAACGGCACGTGACAAAAAGCGCTCTGTTCATTTCTCGCCAATCGAATTGAAGGTACTGTTACAAGCGTAAGGTGAATATTAAGAAAAAAAGAGCAACACAGCCGCAGCAGCAAAAGAAAGAGAGTTGGTATGGGAGAAAAGTGCTTCACTTGTTAATGCGCCAGTTTATATGTCAATCACTTTTATATTTATTTTGTTGAAACTGTGAAAATGCGAATTATATTTAACTCTCTCGCTCTCATGTAGGTGCTATCCTTTTGCAATAAAAAGATCTTGGCAGCAGCTGAATATGAAATATACGACGGCGTCGTAAAAAAAAAAAAACATTTCGAGAATAAAGTCGAAATGTTACGAGAATAAAGTCGAAATATAAAGTCAAAATGTTACGAGAATAAAGTCGAAATATAAAGTCAAAATGTTACGAGAATAAAGTCGAAATTTTACGAGAAAAAGTCGAAATATAAGGTCGAAATGTTACGAGAATAAAGTCGAAATGTTACGAGAATAAAGTCGAAATGTTACGAGAATAAAGTCGAAATGTTACGAGAATAAAGTCGTAATATTTTGAGAAAAATAACAGAATTTCTAGAAACAATGGATGTGGAGGATTTGGTTAAATCCTACTTTAGATTATGATTTAGCAATAAGGAAATTCTTTGTATTTTGGCGCATCATCACGGAGTTATAATTAGTAAAAGGACACTGCAGCCGTTATGTAGGAAACTGAATATATTCAGAAGAAAAAATCTGACATGAACTACGAATTAACTCACTGATTCAGATGACGTGCTCAAACATAACTTCAACTCTTAAACTACAACCTTCACGAAAATAAAATACGTATTACGACGAGTTTATTCTCGTAACATTTCGACTTTAATCTCGTAACATTTCGACTTTAATCTCGTAATCTTGAATTTATTTTATTTTTAACGTGCCACTAAAACGCCGTCGTAGAAATACAATAACATCATTTATTCAGGAAACTTTAAAGAAATAAAATGGTCTTGCTAGTAAGATGCCTGATTGGGAAATGTTAAATATACTTCTTAAACTGGCCTTAAAAGTTAAGATAAAACATCCAAACGGGGCATCACAATTCTCTCCCGACATAAATATAATTCTCTGCGAATTAATGCAGCTTCCTCTTCTATGGGTTCCTAAATAAACGGACATGCCATTTTAAGTTCTGTGTGACTAAATTGAGCGCGATTAGGAACACGAATCAATAAACAAATGACGTATGTAATTTCAACACCGCTCGCTTTCACTTCGAAAAGGGGGAGGAGATTGTAACAAACCCTAGGTTTGCGGAATAAAACCTGCTCCCGACCAGGTTAGGTTCACGGAGTAGGTTACTCTGGTTACTCACTCGGAGTATAAAATACCTCGATTTCTGAAATGGGCTTGACTTACTCCGTGGTCGCGGGTTTGACATACCTCGCGTTCTGAAACCAAAAACCCTGATTATTCCGTTTTCTGGGGTTGACTTACTCTGAGTTTGCACTTACCCTGCTTTCTGAAACGGGCCCCAGGACTTCTGTGATCGATTGACACAGAAATAATGATAGTGTTAGGGCTTGGTGAAATGTATCGCGATTTACGGTAATTATACACGTCTAAATCTATTCTGTGTTTTATGCACAGCTCTTCCGTGAACTACGGCTGTTTGACCAGTAGGAAGTACTGCTCGATCTAAAATCACGACGAGATTGAGTCATTATAACGTGTGTTTGAGAAAGCAACACTCGTCTATCATCATTACAATAAATCAACTTTATTATCATGAAAATTCCCGAAAAGGTTTGAAGAACAGCGATGGAATATGACCACAGGCATTTCCTGGAACTAAATGTTTTTCTTCTGTTGCCCATATTCTGAGTTTCCTCTGGCTTTGGGATGTGGCAGCATTTAACCGAAATTTATTGAGAAACTTCGAGCAGAAGAATCGCATGATATATTGCCCAGCCCTAGATAGGGTGTGTTGGATACCTAATGATGATAATAGACACACGAGAATCGTTGATTTTCATCATTGAGATCATGTGGGTTTTTGAAACAACATCGCAATCTTGTAACAATTAAGCGTTTTCAAAAAAAAGTTGACTTATCAACTCTACACGATTGCGTATTTACGTGTGATACGCCTGTGTTGTGTTGGTCAGGTGGATATCAGTACGGTTGTAGCGTACACTATGGCTGTGAAGGAGGACGGAGAGTTGGCGCTCATGAAGAAGGCCGCCGCCATCACCAGTGACGTCTTCACAAAGTTCTTCAAGGAGCGGGTGATGGAGATCGTGGACGCAGACGAGGTTTGTTTCGGCTTTGACAGATGGCACATGAAACCCGATAATAATAATTCAGAGACTTGATTTGACGTAAAGAGCCGTGTTTCTCCACTAACCGTCCGATGTCTGTAACAGAAAATGAAACACAGTCGTCTGGCAGAATCTGTGGAGAAGGCCATCGAGGAGAGGAAGTATTTGGGCGGCGTCGACCCCTCCACGGTGGAGATGTGCTACCCACCAATCATTCAGAGCGGAGGAAACTACAGCCTCAAATTCAGTGTGGTCAGGTGAGTATTGAAGTAACCACGACAACAACCTTCAGTAGATCTGATGATGATGTTTAGTGTGAGCGGTTCTGCTTTTTCTCAGTGATAAGAATCCCATGCACTTTGGAGCCATAACTTGTGCTATGGGCATCCGTTACAAGTCCTACTGCTCAAATCTGGTGCGAACGCTCATGGTGGATCCGCCACAGGAAATGCAGGACAATTACAACTTTCTGTTACAGGTGGAGGAGGAGCTCTTGAAAGAGCTGAAACACGGTGAGCACAATAAAGAGAGTGATTGAGTGTGTGTGTGAAGTGTATTTTAATGAGTGTTATGACGTGCAGGTGTGAAGCTCTGTGACGCCTACAGCACCGTCCTGGAGTTTGTCAAGAAAGAGAAACCAGAACTGGTCAACAAGCTCACCAAAAACATTGGGTACGAAAAGTTTCTTTGTCACGACGGCAACTTGTAGTTTGTCACAACATTCGTACTGGTGTGTGTATGTGTAAATTATATGTTTTGGGGTGTAAAGAATCAACACAATAAATAACACGAGGCTTTGTGCTGCAGGTTCGCCATGGGGATTGAGTTCAGAGAAGGATCTCTCGTCCTGAACGCAAAAAATCAATACAAACTCAAAAGAGGTGCGTGCGATTCCTTACCTGGTACTACATACTAGATTTAATTAAGTATCGACCACCTATCAGCCGTTAAAATAGTATGTTCTTTATAGTATGAGTGGTACCAGTAGTTTGAATACATTTGGTACATGCTGCGTCCGCCATGTTTTATGGTCATTTGACCTGTATGCTCTTTGACCTTGGAGGTATCGGGGCAACCTACACGTGAGTGTTGATAAAAAATGATGTAAGGGAATACTGAATTAGGGTATAGTGGGCGATTTCGAACACAGTCCTAGTTGTAGGAAATGAAAATATACTATTGAAAGTCAAAGGGGACTTATTTTGAAGTGAGCAAATAAGAAGTGAATACAAAGGTCTCTTTTATTTAAACAAACTAAGATTGGATTTCTTACATTTACGAAATATCAGCATTTCCAAGTTTGCATTAAACACAGCGACCCCTGCTGTTCAAAACGTGTATTGCGGTTCAAATAACATCTCAACCCTGAAGATGGATGTGTGGCTAGTGAGGGGTTATCCCTGTTGCTCCCTCCACAAGCCTTTTCATTGTTTTGTTGCAAAGTAACCACGTAGACGCAGTGGTAAACAGGAAATGGCCAATTGTTTGAAAATGTCAACAGTAATATGACATGGTTTTATAGTGCATGATTTTTCGTAGTCAGATTTTCAGGATTGTCACATCCATAAAGAGACATGTTAGTCATAGATGGTACAAATAATAAAATAAATTAACTATTTGATGTTGTGTAAAGAGGCGTTTTGGTTCAGGTTTGTGCGTTTAAATTTGCAGAAATCTCCCAAAAACCCTGTCCTTTGTTTCCCATAACGCACGTTTATTTGCCTTTTGTTAAATAGAAAACTTTTGCATAGACTGACATTTTACTGATGTAAAGACTCCATCAACAAATGCTTAGCAATATACTGACTCATTTGTTTATGTTTTCCTAACAAATGTTTATTTTTTGTCACATCCACAACATTGGAATTGCCCAAATGCAGTAGTACAGTGAATCCATCACTAACTGGTTACATGGTGTCAAACACTTCCAGTTTGAAATTTTCATTCAAATGTACATTTCTTAGCAAGACTTATCCTACCGAGTTTTAAGAAGGGACTTTCTGGGGGCAGTTTTGATCCAGGTCCGCGTTCCCAACTTCCCATAATACCTAATCACGATGGAAAGGTAACGGAAATTTGGAGCTTAAATCAGGCCGCACCCATTAAAGCCATTATAAGGAGGAATATCCTTCATAACATGTTTACACTATAGTGAGCTTCTCTGTTAAGGATACACATTTAATTTATTCATATTTACATCAAAGTTCAGCGTCTTCAGATGTTATTATTTATGGAATTTCGTAGAAAATGACAAGTGTCATGGCATCAACTCTTTCATATAAACATCTCCAGATATGTTAACCGTGATATTGCAGTAGAAACCCAATAAGCAAGATTACCTTAAGCCAAACTTTACGCTCAGGAGGCCATGTGCAATACTTCATTGGTCACTTCACTTAAGATACAGTATGTATCTTACTTTCCTGTTCTTTTACACTCTTTTCTTCCCTGAAAACAATAACATCTTGCATATACTTAATCTAACCTTCTCTTAAATGTATTCACTTGGGACCTTGAATGTGCTGCGCTCTTTACTCATTCCCTGCCTGCCTTTTAAAAAAAAGTTGCCAGCCTTAGCCGGTGTTTTTTTAACATTTTCACCCAACTTTAATGGCTCACAGTAAATTTTCTGTAAAGAATATATGGACAAACAACAAAAGAACAGAGTCTCAGCTTTTAAACAAAAGACACCGTATTCTTCTATCTTCATTTGTTCGTTTTTTTATCACTCCTTAGATGTGGGTGGGTTTCTTCAAATATATATATATTTATTTTAAATATCCATCATTTTCATTAAACAGCTGAGATAATTAACGTTTTTGTCAAAGATTACACTCAGAACAATCATTAGAAACCTATAAAACATATACTTTCTAGGTTCTGGGATTCTGTACTTTTTCCCAAAGGTGTGTAATAGCACCACCTGCTGTATAACAGTACAAACACTGATTGCTGTTAAAACTCGTCTTTGGCAGTGAAGCGTTTTTTTTTTTTTAATGAAGATAACTCGTCAATGGCAGTGAAAGAGTTAATGTTAATATAAACTCAGGAAGTTTTAATCGTAGAGCATTCCCTCTAACAGCGACTTGCACAAATAAATCACGCTACAACATTTTGAGTTTACTCGCTTCATTCGTGTGTGAAATTCGCTTCACAACAAACGGAATTTGCATCACGGGAGGGTCTTCTGCCAGGCAGCTCCAGTCTTGTGTGTGTATATAGCTCAAATTGGGTAAAGAGCGTTTTTATTATTTGCTAGATTGTCCGACCTCCTCATTCACTTTCTTCCAAGTAAGTTCCTTTTTATTCCAGTTTCGATAAAAGATTTATCGTACAGCTCCGGGTATCCACATACAGCAGCGATGATTTTGTCCTCATTTGTTGTTTCGGATTTCTGACTCCGCTCGCTACGTCATAATCTCATCACTACTAGAGTAAACTCCTGATTGGCTAACACGGCATGAATTTTCGTCAAAGTTCCGATTTTTCAATTCGTGCAAATCACCCGATACGCGTATGCTGTGTCATTCGCACCGCCTCATTTGAGCAAATTGCGCCGCATGATGTCCCATCGAATCTTTGCATTGACTTAACATGTAAATCCGTAAGCTTTCCTGTGGCGCGGAGTAACTCATGTAGGTCCTCCTTGACCTGCAGACAGTGGCTTCTCTCTCAACTGGCAAGAATCATCACATATTATAATCGATTTTCAACCGGCTAACGGAGAGCAGTTACATCGCTATGTGTTTGACAACTGTTGTGTGTGTAGGAATGGTCTTCAGTGTCAGTCTGGGATTTTCTGATATGATCAACAAAGAGGGAAAGAAGGACGAGCAGAAGAAATATGCGCTCTTCATTGGAGACACGGTACAGATCAATGAGGTGAGAGAGAGGCATTATAGTTTCAGCCGAGCTCTGTCTGCAGTTTCTTTTCCTTTAACTCGTGTTGTGTGTCACAGGAAGATCAAGCCACTGTTCTCACACCTGTCAAAAAGAAGATCAAAAACGTGGGAATTTTCCTTAAGGTATTTCAATCCGTCTGTATGTTCATAGGATTTTGTGCCGTTTTACATTTTCTGTTAGTGTTGAATTTAAAGGAATCGACTGTGTGCTTCTACAGAATGACGATGAAGATGATGACGAGGAGGATGAAGATAACGCAGAGGAGCTGTTGGGTAAAGGAGCCCGCGGCGCCGCCCTGCTGACAGACAGAACAAGAGTATGTGCTCTTTCCCTTTTTACATTTATAAGAAGTGCAAGTAACATCGCTCTGAATATTGTTTGCTCGCTGCCCACTGATTGGTTAGAACGAGATGACGGCAGAGGAGAAGAGGCGGGCCCATCAGAAAGAACTGGCCAATCAGATGAACGAGGAGGCCAAGCGTCGTCTGACGGAGCAGAAGGGAGGACAGCAGATTCAGAAGTATGTCATTTCTTTTGTTGTCTTTTAAAGTGTCATTGCTAATATCTTAGGTTGTAATAGACACCATAGCAACCTAGACGTGAAACATAACCCTGTGTCACCCTTCCCAGAGCACGCAAGTCAAACGTGTCGTATAAAAACGTGTCCCAGATGCCCCGGGAAAAGGACATCAGAGATATGAAGATCTACATTGATAAGAAATACGAGACTGTCATCATGCCCGTGTTTGGTATCGCAACACCTTTTCACATCGCAACCATCAAGGTAAGACAAAACTCTGAATCACTTTTCATTTGCCTGAGAACAAGTTTATTTTCAGTATTTATCTTCAGTTATTGATCATAAATGGCAGATATCAGTTGGCTGATTTATTGACCCGTCACTCTGTTTTGTCTTCAAAACACAACACTGAACTTCTGTGCTTGTGTCTGTGTGTGTGCGCGTCTGTGCGTATCTGTCTGTGCCCATCTGCGTGTGTGCGTGCCCGTCTGCGTGTCCGTCTGCCTGTGTGCGTGCCCATCTGCGTGTGTGCGTGCGTGTCCGTCTGCCTGTGTGCGTGTCCGTCTGCCTGTGTGCGTGTCCGTCTGCCTGTGTGCGTGTCCGTCTGCCTGTGTGTGTGTGTGCGTGCAGAACATCAGTATGTCTGTTGAAGGAGACTACACGTACCTGAGGATAAACTTCTTTGTACCGGGCAGCTCGCTGGGACGTCACGAAGGAAACATCTTCCCCAATCCAGAGGCTACGTTTGTCAAAGAGATGTAAGACGAGCTCAGCTTTCAAACTGCAGGATTTACGCTTTACAGGGCTAGTTCACTTTTGTGTTCTGGATTAGAATGATACTAACCTAATGTCAAACCTGTATGAGTTAAAGAGAATATTTCTTCAATAATCTGTCTGAACTGTTCTCTGTGTACTTGTCATATATCTGGTGTGACTTTGTTTATTTCTGCCTGTGTTTCTCCGTCAGTACGTACCGAGCGTCCAATCTGAAATCCCCCGGCGATCACACCGTCCCGTCCACCAACCTGCAGAACGCCTTCCGTATCATAAAGGAGGTGCAGAAGCGCTACAAGACCCGTGAGGCCGAGGAGAAGGAGAAAGAGGGCATCGTGAAACAGGACTCGCTCGTCATCAACCTGAACCGCAGTAACCCCAAACTCAAAGACCTCTACATCAGGCCTAACATCGCCCAGAAGAGGATGCAGGGCTCACTGGAGGCGCACACCAACGGTCTGTCAGCGCATTCTTTTATATTGCCTTATGGCTGACGTGATGTTCTCCAAATGATTCCTCGTGTCTGTCTCTCCAGGGTTCCGCTTCACGTCGGTGCGCGGCGACAAGGTGGACATCCTGTACAACAACATCAAGCACGCCGTTTTCCAGCCCTGCGACGGAGAGATGATCATCGTCCTGCACTTCCACCTCAAGAACGCTATCATGTTCGGCAAGAAGCGACACACGGACGTGCAGTTCTACACGGAGGTGGGCGAGATCACCACGGATCTGGGCAAACATCAGCACATGCACGACCGCGACGACCTCTACGCCGAGCAGATGGAGCGAGAAATGAGACACAAACTCAAGTCCGCCTTTAAAAACTTCATCGAGAAGGTGGAATCGCTGACCAAAGAGGAGCTGGAGTTTGAGGTTCCGTTCCGAGACCTCGGGTGAGTGTGTGTGAAGAGCGGAGCTGGGTTCTGCTCACACAGCTCTATGTGTATCTGAAGGGTTTGACTGGTGTTGGTGTTGTAGGTTTCAGGGCGCCCCCTACAGGAGCACCTGTCTGCTGCAGCCCACGTCCAGCGCTCTATGTAACGTCACCGAATGGGTGAGACACGCTTCACCTGTACTCAACACTCATCCCTCTCGTCCCTAGTACCTCTCTCTGGGTCCGTCTCATCTCTCTCTCTCTCACACACTCTCTCTCTCTCTGGTTCAGTCTCATCTCTCTCTCTCTCTCTCTCTCTCTCTCTCTCTCTCACACTCTCTCTCTCTCATGTCTCGGTCTCTCACACTCTCTCTCTCACACACTCTCTCTCATCTCTCTGTCTCTCACACTCTCTCTCTCACACACTCTCTCTCACTCTCTCTCTCTCATCTCTCCGTCTCTCACACTCTCTCTCTCTCTCATCTCTCTGTCTCTCACACACTCTCTCTCACTCTCTCATCTCTCGGTCTCTCACACTCTCTCTCTCACACACTCTCTCTCTCTCTCTCTCTCACACTCTCTCTCTCATCTCTCTGTCTCTCACACTCTCTATCTCACACACTCTCTCACACTCTCTCATCTCTCGGTCTCTCACACTCTCTCTCACACACTCTCTCTCATCTCTCTGTCTCTCACACTCTCTCTCTCACACACTCTCTCTCACTCTCTCTCTCTCATCTCTCGGTCTCTCACACTCTCTCTCTCACACACTCTCTCTCTCTCTCTCTCACACTCTCTCTCTCACACACTCTCTCTCTCTCTCTCTCACACTCTCTCTCTCATCTCTCTGTCTCTCACACTCTCTCTCTCACACACTCTCTCTCACACACTCTCTCTCTCTCATCTCTCTGTCTCTCACACTCTCTATCTCTCTGGTTCCGTCTCATCTCTCTCCGTCTCTCTCTGGTTCTGTCTCATCTCTCTCTGTCTCTGGTTCCGTCTCTGTCTCTGGTTCCGTCTCTGTCTCTGGTTCCGTCCATGTCTCTGGTTCCGTCCATGTCTCTGGTTCCGTCTCTGTCTCTGGTTCCGTCTCTGTCTCTGGTTCCGTCTCTGTCTCTGGTTCCGTCTCTGTCTCTGGTTCCGTCTCTGTCTCTGGTTCCGTCTCTGTCTCTGGTTCCGTCTCTGTCTCTGGTTCCGTCTCTGTCTCTGGTTCCGTCTCTGTCTCTGGTTCCGTCTCTGTCTCTGGTTCCGTCTCTGTCTCTGGTTCCGTCTCTGTCTCTGGTTCCGTCTCTGTCTCTGGTTCCGTCTCTGTCTCTGGTTCCGTCTCTGGTTCCGTCTCATCTCTCTGTCTCTGGTTCCGTCTCTGGTTCCGTCTCTGTCTCTGGTTCTGTCTCTGGTTCCGTCTCTGGTTCCGTCTCTGTCTCTGGTTCTGTCTCTGGTTCCGTCTCTGGTTCCGTCTCATCTCTCTGTCTCTTGTTCCGTCTCTGGTTCCGTCTCATCTCTCTGTCTCTGCTTCCGTCTCATCTCTCTGTCTCTGGTTCCGTCTCATCTCTCTGTCTCTGGTTCCGTCTCATCTCTCTGTCTCTGGTTCCGTCTCATCTCTCTGTCTCTGGTTCCGTCTCATCTCTCTGTCTCTGGTTCCGTCTCATCTCTCTGTCTCTGGTTCCGTCTCATCTCTCTGTCTCTCACACTCTCTCTCTCACACACTCTCTCTCACACACTCTCTCTCTCTCATCTCTCTGTCTCTCACACTCTCTATCTCTCTGGTTCCGTCTCATCTCTCTCCGTCTCTCTCTGGTTCTGTCTCATCTCTCTCCGTCTCTCTCTGGTTCTGTCTCATCTCTCTCCGTCTCTGTCTCTGGTTCCGTCTCTGTCTCTGGTTCCGTCCATGTCTCTGGTTCCGTCCATGTCTCTGGTTCTGTCTCTGTCTCTGGTTCCGTCTCTGGTTCCGTCTCTGGTTCCGTCTCTGTCTCTGGTTCCGTCTCTGTCTCTGGTTCCGTCTCTGTCTCTGGTTCCGTCTCTGTCTCTGGTTCCGTCTCTGTCTCTGGTTCCGTCTCTGTCTCTGGTTCCGTCTCTGTCTCTGGTTCCGTCTCTGTCTCTGGTTCCGTCTCCGTCTCTGTCTCTGGTTCCGTCTCTGTCTCTGGTTCCGTCTCTGTCTCTGGTTCCGTCTCTGTCTCTGGTCTCTGTCTCTGGTTCCGTCTCTGTCTCTGTCTCTGGTTCCGTCTCTGTCTCTGGTTCCATTTTCTGTCTCTGGTTCCGTCTCTGTCTCTGGTTCCGTCTCTGTCTCTGGTTCCGTCTCTGTCTCTGTCTCTGGTTCCGTCTCTGTCTCTGGTTCCGTCTCTGTCTCTGGTTCCGTCTCTGTCTCTGTCTCTGGTTCCGTCTCTGTCTCTGGTTCCGTCTCTGTCTCTGGTTCCGTCTCTGGTTCCGTCTCTGTCTCTGGTTCCGTCTCTGTCTCTGGTTCCGTCTCTGTCTCTGGTTCCGTCTCTGTCTCTGGTTCCGTCTCTGTCTCTGGTTCCGTCTCTGTCTCTGGTTCCGTCTCTGTCTCTGTCTCTGGTTCCGTCTCTGTCTCTGTCTCTGGTTCCGTCTCTGTCTCTGTCTCTGGTTCCGTCTCTGGTTCCGTCTCCGTCTCTGTCTCTGGTTCCGTCTCTGTCTCTGGTTCCATTTTCTGTCTCTGGTTCCGTCTCTGTCTCTGGTTCCGTCTCTGTCTCTGGTTCCGTCTCTGTCTCTGGTTCCGTCTCTGTCTCTGGTTCCGTCTCTGTCTCTGGTTCCGTCTCTGTCTCTGGTTCCGTCTCTGTCTCTGGTTCCGTCTCTGTCTCTGGTTCCGTCTCTGTCTCTGGTTCCGTCTCTGTCTCTGGTTCCGTCTCTGTCTCTGGTTCCGTCTCTGTCTCTGGTTCCGTCTCCGTCTCTGGTTCCGTCTCCGTCTCTGTCTCTGGTTCCGTCTCTGTCTCTGGTTCCGTCTCTGTCTCTGGTTCCGTCTCTGTCTCTGGTTCCGTCTCTGTCTCTGTCTCTGGTTCCGTCTCTGTCTCTGTCTCTGGTTCCGTCTCTGTCTCTGGTTCCATTTTCTGTCTCTGGTTCCGTCTCTGTCTCTGGTTCCGTCTCTGTCTCTGTCTCTGGTTCCGTCTCTGTCTCTGGTTCCGTCTCTGTCTCTGGTTCCGTCTCTGTCTCTGTCTCTGGTTCCGTCTCTGTCTCTGGTTCCGTCTCTGTCTCTGGTTCCGTCTCTGGTTCCGTCTCTGTCTCTGGTTCCGTCTCTGTCTCTGGTTCCGTCTCTGTCTCTGGTTCCGTCTCTGTCTCTGGTTCCGTCTCTATCTCTGGTTCCGTCTCTGTCTCTGGTTCCGTCTCTGTCTCTGGTTCCGTCTCTGTCTCTGGTTCCGTCTCTGTCTCTGGTTCCGTCTCTGTCTCTGGTTCCGTCTCTGGTTCCGTCTCTGTCTCTGGTTCCGTCTCTGTCTCTGTCTCTGGTTCCGTCTCTGTCTCTGGTTCCGTCTCCGTCTCTGTCTCTGGTTCCGTCTCTGGTTCCGTCTCCGTCTCTGTCTCTGGTTCCGTCTCTGTCTCTGGTTCCATTTTCTGTCTCTGGTTCCGTCTCTGTCTCTGGTTCCGTCTCTGTCTCTGGTTCCGTCTCTGTCTCTGGTTCCGTCTCTGTCTCTGGTTCCGTCTCTGTCTCTGGTTCCGTCTCTGTCTCTGGTTCCGTCTCTGTCTCTGGTTCCGTCTCTGTCTCTGGTTCCGTCTCTGTCTCTGGTTCCGTCTCTGTCTCTGGTTCCGTCTCTGTCTCTGGTTCCGTCTCTGTCTCTGGTTCCGTCTCTGTCTCTGGTTCCGTCTCTGTCTCTGGTTCCGTCTCTGTCTCTGGTTCTGTCTCTGGTTCCGTCTCTGGTTCCGTCTAATCTCTCTGTCTCTTGTTCCGTCTCTGGTTCCGTCTCATCTCTCTGTCTCTTGTTCCGTCTCTGGTTCCGTCTCATCTCTCTGTCTCTGGTTCCGTCTCATCTCTCTGTCTCTGCTTCCGTCTCATCTCTCTGTCTCTGCTTCCGTCTCATCTCTCTGTCTCTGGTTCCGTCTCATCTCTCTGTCTCTGGTTCCGTCTCATCTCTCTGTCTCTGGTTCCGTCTCATCTCTCTGTCTCTGGTTCCGTCTCATCTCTCTGTCTCTCACACTCTCTCTCTCACACACTCTCTCTCACACACTCTCTCTCTCTCATCTCTCTGTCTCTCACACTCTCTATCTCTCTGGTTCCGTCTCATCTCTCTCCGTCTCTCTCTGGTTCTGTCTCATCTCTCTCCGTCTCTCTCTGGTTCTGTCTCATCTCTCTCCGTCTCTGTCTCTGGTTCCGTCTCTGTCTCTGGTTCCGTCTCTGTCTCTGGTTCCGTCTCTGTCTCTGGTTCCGTCCATGTCTCTGGTTCCGTCCATGTCTCTGGTTCTGTCTCTGTCTCTGGTTCCGTCTCTGTCTCTGGTTCCGTCTCTGTCTCTGGTTCCGTCTCTGTCTCTGGTTCCGTCTCTGTCTCTGGTTCCGTCTCTGTCTCTGGTTCCGTCTCTGTCTCTGGTTCCGTCTCTGTCTCTGGTTCCGTCTCCGTCTCTGTCTCTGGTTCCGTCTCCGTCTCTGTCTCTGGTTCCGTCTCTGTCTCTGGTTCCGTCTCTGTCTCTGGTTCCGTCTCTGTCTCTGTCTCTGGTTCCGTCTCTGGTTCTGGTTCCGTCTCTGTCTCTGGTTCCATTTTCTGTCTCTGGTTCCGTCTCTGTCTCTGGTTCCGTCTCTGTCTCTGGTTCCGTCTCTGTCTCTGGTTCCGTCTCTGTCTCTGGTTCCGTCTCTGTCTCTGGTTCCGTCTCTGTCTCTGGTTCCGTCTCTGTCTCTGGTTCCGTCTCTGTCTCTGTCTCTGGTTCCGTCTCTGGTTCTGGTTCCGTCTCTGTCTCTGGTTCCATTTTCTGTCTCTGGTTCCGTCTCTGTCTCTGGTTCCGTCTCTGTCTCTGGTTCCGTCTCTGTCTCTGGTTCCGTCTCTGGTTCCGTCTCTGTCTCTGGTTCCGTCTCTGTCTCTGGTTCCGTCTCTGTCTCTGGTTCCGTCTCTGGTTCCGTCTCTGGTTCCGTCTCTGTCTCTGGTTCTGTCTCTGGTTCCGTCTCTGGTTCCATCTCATCTCTCTGTCTCTGGTTCCGTCTCTGGTTCCGTCTCTGTCTCTGGTTCCGTCTCTGGTTCCGTCTCATCTCTCTGTCTCTTGTTCCGTCTCTGGTTCCGTCTCATCTCTCTGTCTCTTGTTCCGTCTCTGGTTCCGTCTCATCTCTCTGTCTCTGGTTCCGTCTCATCTCTCTGTCTCTGGTTCCGTCTCATCTCTCTGTCTCTGGTTCCGTCTCATCTCTCTGTCTCTGCTTCCGTCTCATCTCTCTGTCTCTGGTTCCGTCTCATCTCTCTGTCTCTGGTTCCGTCTCATCTCTCTGTCTCTGGTTCCGTCTCATCTCTCTGTCTCTGGTTCCGTCTCATCTCTCTGTCTCTCACACTCTCTCTCTGGTTTTGTCTCATCTCTCTCACTCTCTTGTAGCCTCCGTTCGTGGTGACCCTGGACGAGTTGGAGTTGGTTCATTTCGAGCGAGTTCAGTTTCACCTGAAGAACTTCGACGTCGTCATCGTTTACAAGGACTACAACAAAAAAGTCACTATGATCAATGCCGTGCCCGTCAATTCTCTCGACCCAATCAAAGAATGGCTCAAGTAAGCTCCGCCCCACAAGCGCTACAGATGTTGTGCTTTAAGTGCGCACACATGCGTGATGAAAGAGGTTAAGAGCGTTGAAATAAAGAAACCTTAGTCTGTGCTTACGGGATTGCTAAAGCGTTTTATAACTACAAGCGATAAGGTGACATTCAAACTAAGGCTACGGTCTAAAATCTATCGTTCTGTCTCCAGCTCGTGTGACATCAAGTACACAGAAGGCGTTCAGTCTTTGAACTGGACGAAGATCATGAAGACTATTGTTGATGACCCCGAAGGGTTCTTTGAGCAGGGCGGCTGGTCCTTCCTGGACCCTGAGAGCGAGGTGAGACCTCTCCACCGACACTGTGTGACACTCGCACGGTTTTCACAGAACTGCAGACTTTTTTTTTTTTTTTTGAGCATTTCTGTTGTTGACGTGTCAGGGAAGCGGAGCCGAGGAAGATTCAGAGTCGGAGATTGAGGACGAGACGTTTAACCCTTCAGCTGATGAAGAGGAGGAGGAGGAGGAGGACAGTGATGAAGATTACTCCTCAGAAACAGAAGACTCGGGTAACGGCTCATCATTTCATACAGATGCAGGATCATGGGTTCAGGGTTTCTTTTAAAGGGACACTTCACCCAAGAATGAAATTGTGTCATCATTTATTCCTCTTCGTGTTGTTACAAATTTACATTTACGCATTTGACAGACGCTTTTATCCAAAGCGACATTGCATTGTCCTACACATTTGTTTATGTGCAATCCCCTGACCACGACCTTGCATTGATAACGCAATGCTCTTACCACTGAGCTACAGGAAGGCATGTGTATAAATGTCTTTGTTCTGATGAACACGGAGAAAGAGATTTGGAAGAATATTTGTAACCAAACAGATTTTGCCCCCCATTGACTCCCCATTGGAAAAATACTTAATATAAAAAAAGATAAAGTATTTTTTCCTAATATGACTCAATTGGGGGAAATCTAGTGATGAGCATTCTTCCAAATCTCTTTCTCCGTGTTCAGCAGAACGAAGACATTATACACATTTGTAACAACTGGAAGAGGAGTCAATGATCACAAAATATTTTTTACAAAACTCTGATGAAAAAGTAAATAATAATCTAAGGATTTATGATATCTTCGACAAGGTGATAAATTGCTAAATAATGCAGTTTACACACAATACAGCAGCGCTTCAGGTTTGTTAACAATCTGACTATGCCAGTCTCTGTCACCTGCATCCCTGTCAAATCTTGCACAGTTTGATATTTGACGTTTGTGATATTTCAGATTACAGCGCGTCCCTCGGCAGTGAGGAGGAGAGTGGGAAAGATTGGGATGAGCTGGAGGAAGAGGCCCGGAAAGGTCAGGACGAAACTCATCTGAATTTGATCTTTAATGGTGTTTCGTTTGTTTTAAAGCTGTAACCCGTAACATTTTTTTACCAAACTAAAAATCTGTTATCAAACAAGCACATTATCAGTTTGATCAGTTTTCAACAAGCACAATGAAGCAAAAGTTACAGATTGCAGCTTGACCCGCATTTAAATCAAAATTATAGTTTGAGCTTGATTTTTTTTGACATTACACACAGTATTTATTTGAAGCGATTTTATGTTACCTGAAGTTGATTTTCATCCATTATTTGTGCTAGCCGATCGAGAGAGTCAGTACGAGGATGTAGAGGAAACGGCAAACGCAAACAGGAAGAGAAAGGGCCGGTCATCAGCCCCGCCCCCTAGCAGCAAGAAGAAGAGGCGACATTAGATATCACACACACACGCACTGCCAAATCAATTTCCCACAATCCTCTTTTATTTGCCCTCCCGTGTCTTCCACACACACACACACTCACACACGCGCTGGGTCTGATGTATATAGCGTTGGTTAGTGCTGATGAGTGTTTTACAGTAGTGGAAGAATCAATCTCTCACACATCTGTATTTACTGCTTTTCTTCATTCCGCTAAGTTTCATCACAAGTGTGTGTGTGTGTGGAACGCTTTTCTACACCAGTAAATGTGGTACATGTTAAGAGTGTTAGGTCTTCATCTGAATGAATGGACAGGTCGTGCTTTTATATTAGTGCATATTGATTGTGTTTTGGTTTCTTTATTCTATCGTTTGAGGGGACAAACGCACTCAGTGTAAACTTTTGTTTTCTTTAATATGTCTTCTTTCATTCTGGCCTGGTAGTCTTGTTTTGTTTAATCATAAATGTTTCTTTTTTTTTTTTAATAAAAGTTCAAGGAAATAATTATTTGGGTCTGGACAGTTTCGTGTTGTCGGTCAGGCAGGGGTGATAGTATTGTAAGAGTGATTCGACAGATTGGGTTTAAATCAGCTTTCTTCTTGGATTATGAATGCAGGAACAATGTCTTTGTGCAAAAAAAGTCTTTAATCAGGGAGGATAAAGGTGTCTCTTAGATGTCGGTATTTACATCTTCAAAATGTTTTTTTTACTGTTTGCTTATCATCAATACAACTATGAGACGTCTGCTCCGACAGATATCCTGTAGACATCTAAATCATGGTTATGATGGTGAATTTAGCCTATATCAAGCTTCCTTGTCTGAGACGTTTATCAGATGTTTTCCAGATCTTTAGCAGACATCTTAGAGACGTTTCGGTGCTATAGAAATTTGAAGTCCTAGTTAGGGATGTAAAGATTCCTACAGCTCACGATGTGATGCGATTCATGTTACTGATTTCACGATACGATTTATTAACGGTTTATTTTTACAAAATGTTTGGAGACAAATTAGAAATGAACAACTGCCCATTTATTATTTCAAAATGGTGCACATTTCTTTGTAAAATAAAAATGTTATGTCAAATAACAAAACTTAACTGCAATTTTAAAACAAATTCCAAATCGATTAAAAAAGGAATACAAACGTCTCTTACAAAACACAAGAAAAAAAAATCTCTTTTGTTTATTTTAAAGAAATATCACTATATTCACGTTTCTAGCCGAATAATATAAGCCGAATTAGCTTTAATCATTCTCAGGGTATTAATTTCTGATATTAACAATTCAATTTTCAATAATATAATTTCTACTTGTTACAATTACTATTTTTTGATATCAGTAATAACAATTTAACTAGTAAAATTTAGTTTCAAAAGTTGTGATTGTTGATATCACGAATTTACATGTGAAAATTGAATTGTTGCGATCAAAAATTTATATCATGCGAATGATAAAAGCTAATTCGGCTTGCCATACGTTTTTCATGTTTGTAGTAAACACAGCGGCCCCTGCTGTTTAAAACATGTTTTGCGATTGAAATGACATTTAACCAGCTTGAATCGTCGCATATTATTAGCGATTTTCAACCAGATCACAGTAAACCAGAAGTTGCGATCGTTTTTACTTCTGTATTAATATGCAAATTAAGAGTGAAATGAGAAAAACAATAGGCGTGGCTTTCGTCTTGATCTGTGATTTGATTGGTTGTATATAAACAGCGGTCGCATTTTGAAATTAAGCCGGCTGCAGACTGACAGTTGAAGGGGAGGAGTTAACTGATGCTCCGCCCAAGCCGTCTAACTAAGACGCATAGTCATTGCAGTACTTTTTCAGATTTTAGCTGAACTTTGAGGGCACGCGATTTTTTATAAGATGAACTATTTACTATGAACTCTGAAATATTTCATGAAGAAAATAGACCTTTTTTATTTTCACTGGCCATTTTCAGCTTTGTGGTATTTCAGTCTCTAAAAACACCAGTTTGTAATAGTTTTTATATCCAATAAATATTATATGAGGTAACTAAAGATTCTGTCGTCAGGATCATGTCAATGAGCATTATGTGTCTTGATTACATCTCTTAGGGTGCGTTTACATTTGGCACTATCATGCGATCTCGATGATCCAAACTAGCAGATCAGATCTTCAGACTATCAGGACACGGCGTGTTACACTTGTCTTTTAAATGTGTATGTGGACAACATCCAGATGCAGATTGCATGTTAAAGCCAAATGTAAGCGCAACCTTAGATGGTGTGTGACACCTATAGTATCACTAGCACTGAAGAAGCTGAATCTGCATGAGTCAACAATCTTCAGTCACACTTATGATGGTACTGTGTTTGAAGACACCATTCCCTGACCCAAACCTGTCACAGGACTGGATCGTGAAAGGACCTTTGGGCAACTGATAGGAATGAAGGATTTCACTGTATATAAAGATTAAGGGTTGAACCTGACAGGGCCTGTACACATCATCAGAAAAGTGAGGAGAACCAGAGATGCAGGCAGATGATGATTTGAGACTGAGCTTCATGAAATGTAACTTTTGGAATAACATTTCTTTATTATTCTAAAAATAAAAACAACACCAACACGCTTATGCACACGCGCATTTTATGTTGTATCTCTATGGATAGGCCGGCAACAGTGTCATCTTTTACCAGCAATAAGAGATGTTAGGTCAGTAAACCATAATATTTCTCAACTCTTTTGCAAACTAGATCTCTATTTTCAAGGTCAATGCATTGAAATGTGGGCTTTTTTAATTAGATTAGATTAGATGATTCAACTTTATTGTCATTACACATATACAAGTACAGTGTAACGAAATGTAGTTTAGGTCTAACCAGAAGTGCAATTAGCAAGTGCAGGATATACAGTGTGAATAAATACAGAATACAATATTAGGAAAATACTATACAATGGGCATGTACTATGAAAATGTGACAGTCGGTATGTACTATGAACAATATATACAGAAGGCTATATACTGTGAACATTAATGTACAGGTGGTTATGAACAGATAACAATATAGACTATACAATAGTGCAAGTGACTTGAGTGTGCATTAGTTACAGACATTAGCTATTAAAGTTACAGTGCAGTAGATGAGTTAATGTGGTTATTAAAGGTACAGTGCAGTACATGAGTTATTGAAGTTAATGTATTCAACCTCAATGCAATTTACCAGTAAAAAGAGAATAAAAAATAAAAAGTTAATCTATTGAGATATATCTTTGAAACGTAATAAATATCTCTGAAAGTAATCCGTCTGTGCATCGTTTGAAGTGTTCCTGACAAGGTTTTAAAATGTGTCATAATCTTCAAGCAGCGGGAAAAAACAGACTTTACTACGTCTTTTGATGTAACAACCAGCCAATAGGAGTGCTTCTGATCATTATAGTTGTTCCACAGATATATGATGCCTTTCCAAACAGCGTCTGAGCGTGCAATGACAAGGAAGTACCACGTTGCTATGACAACACGTTGCACCCACACACCTGTCAAATGATTTCGACATGATTTAAGAGGTAAAAAGTTGGTTACTTTCTACCCTAAACAATGCCTAAAGAGTGAAACAAATAGAAAAAAGTTGCCTTGCTGTTTCAAAGGGTTTAAAAATCACTAAACCTATTTACTACATATGCCTGCCAAAATAAAAAAAAACGTGACTGTTAACATTTAAATACCACATATTTGATTGAATGTGGAGCTGCTGCCATTTCTTCAAATAACAGACGTGGTCCCACACAAAGCATTGTGGGTTATCTCTAGCAACCAAGGACACGGTTCTCACTAAATCCTTGGTGTTTCAAGTCTTCCGAAACCTTTACCCCTAACCCACACCCGAACCTTACTTTTACCATATACACTACCTATGATTGTTAAAATTGACATCATCACGCAACCGTCTTTTTTGGCAGACTCGAAACACCAAGGATTTAGTGAGAGCCCGAAGGATACATCTCATGTTTTTTTATGTTTTTATTAGAGATTAACATACGTAACAAAAGCACCGTAATTACACAATATAAATAAAGAAATATACAAAATTAGAGAAAGATGAATAACAATATACCATTAAAATAATAATACAAAATATATAAGAAGAAATAAAAAAATACAAACAAACACAGAAAATAAAAATGGGCATTCAAATACAAAAAGTTTGATTGTCAAGTTTCTTATTCTGTTTTTATATTTAATATTGTTTTAAAATCAAAATCAAGTTCAGTATGGCAGAAATTAATATATGAGGATATGTTATTTTGGTGTTATGGATGCAAATCTTAGCTAAAATAATAAAAAGGTTAAGAACATAATTTTGTTTGTCAAGCACTAATATATCTACAACTTTTCTAATGATAAAATGTATGTTTATTTGCAAATGCTTAAGTAATGCCATTAAAACAGCGACATCTGCAGACAGACACAAAGCTTCGTTCTCACGTGAACATGCCAGCTGAAGATAATGAGGACATGCATTATCCCCAAGCAGTTTGATGCTTAAATACATAACACAAGACTTTAATAATAAATACAAAACAGAAACCCACGAGGGGCAACCTAACAAAACAGGAGACAGTAATAACAAGACAAGACCGGACTAAGACTAACAACATTAAAACAAAACTAAAGTAAAGATTTAACAAGAACTACAACTGACTAGACTAGACTAGACTAGACTAGACTAGACTCGCCATACAATTGACACACACACAATGAACCAGCATTGGACAGACAACACAGGGGCATAATAAAGGGAACCAAATGAAGAGGGGAACAGGTGTGGGGCATGAAATCATTAACAATCAATAATGAGGAAACGAGAGGGCGGAGACAAAGATGAGACTGGAGAGTACGGAAGGCCATCAGTGCCAAATTGTCTCTCTCCACATTGCCACTAGAACAAGAAAAGCAAGACAAGATGGGGCGGAACAATGACAGCCCTATCCTGAAGTGTGACCAAAAAAGAAAAAGAAGTAGCGTCACGTCTTAAGACTTTAGTCATAACTAAAGCAACTAAAAACATGGCACATCATTAAACACACGTGGTTTGTTTGATCTGTAAGAGTGTTTAGCTCATTTGTTGGAAAATAAACAAAAATCTGTTTTTCTAAACACTGACAACTTTGAGATCACTGGCAACAGATGAAACAAAATATCAGTTTATTTTTAACACTTTATTTGAATGTATTCTGAAGCTCTTTGAATGCTATTTTCAGTGTAAAAATGTCTCTCACGTACCTTCTTGGGATCAGTTCCACATTTATGGAATGTTCTGCCCACTGCTTTTAGATCAGCAGATTCTGTAGCCATCTTTAAGAAAACACATCTTATCCATCAACACCTGACTGATCAGATCTGAGTTCTATCTCTTTTCTGCTCTTTCAGCTCTGTTTACTGTTGTAGGCTTTAGAGACCAGTTTTCTTTTTATTGCACTAATGCTTTTTGCTTCCATCGTTTCCCACATTTGTATGTCGCTTTGGATAAGAGCTAAATGTAAATGAGTCAATCACGCACACGTCAACAACATGTTAATGAAAGTTCAGAGAGATCTTGTAGCTGCAGACGTACGGACGGCGCTTGACATCATGAGGACTCTTTTAGTTCTTCTGCTCTTATCAGGTCAGTTTCACAAATGTCAAATTTATCATGAACATGTTTGATGTAATATAAGCTGTTTTCATGAATGTGGAGTGAAGTAACACATGTTCTGTGTGTGTTTCAGCTGTGTTAGATGTCTTGTTCTCACAGAGGTTTATCTATGTGAGTTCGACTATGACCTGGTATGAAGCTCAGAGATACTGCACAGAAGTGTACACCGATTTAGCCACAATTACAGACATGACCGATGAAAATAAGGCGAGGAGCTATACAGGGGGATCTGGAAAGGTTTGGATTGGACTGTATCGTAAGAATGTTATCTCTCCATGGATCTGGTCTGATCAGAGCAACTTCTTATTTAACCGATGGGCTGCTGGACAGCCAAACAATTATGGGTCCTTTCAATTCTGTGTTGCTGCGACAGCTGGTGGATGGGATGATCAGTCATGTACAGAACAGTTCTCTTTTGTTTGCTACAGTGGTGAGTATCGACCGTGTGGTTTTCTGTAAGAAAATGATTTTCTTTAATAAAGTTAAATGTTTGATCGTTTTGTAGGGGCTTGACAAACGCTCAATTTTTATGGGTGTGCCGCATTAAAGACTTGGAAGTAAACGTCCACTGCTATGATTGCATAGCAGTTTGCGTAGTCTTGCGTTGGAGCCTTATGTGAATTTTCTTGTACACATAACTGACTTATTTCCCGGATGTGATGTCAAGGCTTTGCGCATAGTTTGTATCGCCTATAGTTGTATGGTGTTTAATGATAAATGACCGTACCTGTCAGCATACTCGTGATCACGATCCGGACAGAAGATCACTGCGATCGCGGGTCTCAAATGTTAAGAGAGATTCCAAGATAAATAAACAAAAAGGAGACTCACGGTAACTTATGGATACGACCTAGCACCCGAAATAATACCAAAACAATTGGTATTTTGACTTTAAGCTCAAGGCCTGGTGTCAATAACAGATGCTATCTCAGTAACAAGGGTGTTTTCAGTTCTGACACTTGAATACGATTCCTTCTTGTATAACAAAAGCTTGGGTTAAAATTGAGGTCTTAATTCATTCCCCCTTTAATGAATGAATGAGGTTGGCCACTTGCAATTTAACTCTGGGTTTACCAAAGAAAAGCTGCTCCCAACCAGGTTAGTTTCAAGGTGCAAGTTACTACAGTTACTGACTCTGAGTATAAGTGACCTCTCCTTTAGAAACAGGCTTCGGTTACCCTGCTCTCTCAGGTTTGACACACCTCACAATCTGAAACGGAAAACCCAGAGTTTCCCTCAGTTCATGGTTGATATACTCAAGATTTTTCACTAAACCTCCTTTCTGAAACTGCTACATTAGCTTTGTTATTAATTTTTCTCCCACCGCTGCTCCTCCCACAGAGAAGAAGAGACAGGTGTTGAGAGTGGAAGTGAAATCAGATGAGAACGTGAACGATCCTGAAGTGAAGAAGAAAGTTCTGGAGAAGGTGAATGATGTTTGAATGTGTTTCTTCATGTTTATTGCTGATAGATAATGGAGTTCATGATGCTGATTTAAAGTGATGTAAGTCTGATGATGATGGTGATGATGATGTTCAGATCCAGCACATCCTGAACATGAAGGGCTTGGAAGGCAACGTCACGCTGTCATGGAGAAATCAATCCGATGGGAATGTCTTCCAGAAGAAGCAGAAGAATAAAGAGACTCAGCACACCTGCCATTGAACTACAGCTGCAGACTTCATTATCATACATAGATATGGTATATGCTACAGGTGTATATACACACAATAATATAAAAGTCTTAATCCTCTGAGGTAGTGCAGTGACATAAAGCAATAGTGCATCCGAGTCAAATAGTAAGGAGGTTATTGCACCTTTATAGGAGTTTTTATTGCACATTTTCATGGTGGGGAGTGTGTAAGAGGTTATCCCCTTACCCGCTGTCTGCACCTGGGTCCTCTGTCCTTGTTCCCTCACCATTTCATGACATGGGGCAATTCATGCTATTAAGAAACCATTAACTACGACTTTTCCCCCAATAAACTCTTAGTTTGTTGCTTATTAATAATTAGTAAGATAGTTGTTAGGTTTAGGTAAAGACGAGACCGGAGAGAGTGTGTGGAAGGCCATATGGGCCATAATTGCCTCTCTTCACACAAAACATGGGGTTCTCTCATGGTTCTGTAACATCTTGTCTTGCTTTTCTTGATCTAGTGGAAGAACAATGACACAGATTAAAGATGTTTAACAGAAAAACCTGTAAATAAAACAAGAATTCAGTCAATTTGATGAAATATTGGTTGTATTTTTCATTATTACACTTTGTAATGGAGACCAGGAGGCCTATTACAGTTTCTCATTTTAGGTCATAACTGAAGATTTGATACGTTAAAGATTTTTCGCAAATTCCCATCACAGAAGCAAATCTAACACTGTGTCCTAACCAAAGGCACCAGAGCTGTAGTGATGTCACACTGAGGAAGGGACGATTTAACACGGAACTTGGGAAAGGTGAAAGATTTAATAAACTAAAGGTGATAACAGGAACAAAAACTGGGTATTCAAAAACATCCACGGGATCAAACAGGGTTTTCTAATAAACGTCCAAAGAACACAGAGGGTCATCCAACATAGCATCACATTACATTTCCATTTAGTCATTTGGCAGACGCTTTTATCCAAAGCGACTTACAGTGCACTTTTTACAGGGACAATCCCCCTGGAGCAACATGGAGTAAAGTGTCTTGCTCAAGGACACACTGGTGGTGGCTGCTGGGATTGAACCAGCAACCTTTGATTTACCAGTTCAGTGGTTTAACCCACTAGACCACCATCTCACATTAATACCAGACTATAAAAAAAGGGCAGGTGAGAATATATATTGTCCAGGTAATGGGTTGCAGGTGCAAAAGTCAATGATGACTGTCACGGCCCCTCCTCTGCTTTGCAGGGGCGGTTCCTCCTGTAGGCAGAGGAGGGTCGTTAGTGATTGGAGCCACCTGGGCTCAGGGTATTTAAACTGCTTCACTAACCTCTCTGTCTCTGGCTCTGCTCCTCCAGGTATGATCCTGTTTTGTTTGTTCCTTTGTAGTTTTACTTAGTTTCCACTCAGTCATGTTCACACCCACACAGATTCACACATCCATGCACTTTGCATACACTTTATATTATGACATTATCACACCTCATTCCTTTTTCTTTGTTTAAAGTTAATAGTTTGGGTTTACAATAAAGACAACCTTTTTTGGCCTATACCTTGTTGTGCGTGTCCCCTCATTTTTGCCACAGGCTATGAGCCGGCCTGTGACATGACGGACTCGTGTGGGAAAAGGACATCCCGGTGAAAAAATGGGGAAAACAGACTAGGGGACCGATGGAGTGTTACATCAATACTCGACAAAAGCTATGTTTTCCATTTTATTCAACAAAATTTTGTCCCAACCAGAAGCAACGAGCAATGACTGTTTCTTTTCTGGAAAAGGTTTCTATTTCTGAGACGTCGCGGCTGACAGCTCCGCCCACACTACGGTCTCATTCGATGTAAGTTCTGCACTTCATGAATATTAATTGCCAAACATGGATGAGGAAAGGCTACTGTATATAGGTTTGATTACATAAATCTAGATTCTGAAATGATAGCGTTGCGTCCGGTGAGACATTACTGAAGTCATTATTATGAAATAAATCTTATTACGACATAAATATTTTCTCTCATACACGTTGCTCATAAATAATCGTACCCTTTTATTCAACACTTTTTGCGACCTTCTTTTTGCCAAGATAAAAGGTCGGAGTCTTCACATATAATGCCTGATAACTTCAGAGAACACTTGACCAGAGATTGAGACAGTTCCTTCAATACGGTTCTCTCCAGACCCTTCAGACTTCCAGCTCCTTGTTGGTGCTTCTCCTCAGGTCAGGGAACTAGGCCGCCACTGTCAGCTTTCCTGTAGCACAGTGGCAAGAGCGTTGCGTTAACAACGCAAGGTTGTGGGTTCGATCCCAGGGGATTGCAAATACCTATGTATAAATGTATAGGATAAAGCAATGTAAGTCGCTTTGGATAAAAGCATCTGCCAAATGCGTAAATGTAAAGGTAATGTCATCCAGGCCGCCCAAATGTCTTTCTTCACAGCTTTGAATGGCTAAAGGTGGCACCAGCCGATGAATGAGGGTGTCTTCTAGCGAAACGATTAGTCATTTTCTTCTATGATACAAATCTATATATTCCAGATCATTTTAAGTTCATGGCTCTGGGGCGCCGAGCCAAACGGCTGCTAGAGTGAGAGAGACAATAGTCATCTACTAGAGGGAGACATCAGTCGTCCTCAGCTAGTGCCTACAATTCCTGCAAAGTTGTATTTCATTATAGTTATCTCTGAATTTGGTAAAAAAAAGGTTTCTGCAAAGTGCGGCAAGTGCTGTCTGCACACTTCAGCAAGTATTTCCCTGAGCAGGAGTGCGTTTCCCGAACAGCAACAGACCACCATAGTATGATGGATCATTAGGGAAATTAACAACGTAGTTATGACTGTTTCCTCAAAATAGTATTAACTCATTTGAACCAAGTTGGATCAGCAGTCTCGTTGATGATGCCACACACCTGGAGGAGTAATGACGTCTACTATCGAATTAATATGAAAATCTTGCTGTAAATAACATAGATTTTTGTTTTCAGTCGTTTTATTTCATAATATTTCAATCATTCATACGTTTCCGACTACTTAACTCCGCCCAGGGATTCCCCAGGGTCCAAGAGCCCTTAGCTTCATGCACATTGCAGGGGCAAAGAGGAGGTACAAACATGCATCTTATCAACCTTATATAATCATGTATATTTGTTTTATGTGTGGGGTGACGGGAGTTGGCGAGTAAAAAAAAAAAAAACTTTTCCCTGCAAAATTTGTTAACATGGTCTTGACATGCACATTTTCTGTAGGTACGTTTAATGATCATTAATTGGTTTGGTGTAAAGTTATTAAGATTTTGAACGGTCTCTCTGTCTAGCACCAGCTTCCCTTTACCTGTTTGAAATGATGAGCGGCACAATCAAATCGGCTTATTTCTTGAGGAGAAATCCATACAACTACACTGCACACAGATTCACTTTTAGCTTTATTATGACTGTTAACATTTACAATATTTCCAAATCCTTTTAAAGCAAAGTACAGATATGAACAATATATAGAAAGTAAACAAGTTTGAATACAATGATAGGTAAATAGAAAGAGTTCTTGTATAACATAAAATGAAATAAATAATAGCTATAAAAGGAAATGCTATGAAACGGGCTAAATATAATGAATACATTGAGCCCATGACACACTACTGCTGTTCTACAAACTATATCTTGGGCTATGACACTAACAACACAAATTCAGTGAGGATTTAGGCACCAGATCAATAATAGAGAAAACTATGATAGAAATCACTGAATAAAATCAACGAGCATTTGCATAAAGATTCAGTCTGTACATCTAGGCTTTGGTTTGAGAAGAGGAGGAAAAGTTATAGCAAAAGTCGATATCTAGAATGGGGAAAATGCAAGTATTGACTGAGAATCTGCGGTCGGTAGGAGATGAGCCAGATGACTTTCTTTAACGCTTAACGAGGTTTAACATACCCAAGCATGACCAGGACATTTCTGTCAAGCCTTGTCAAAAACACTAGCCGCTGTTAAAAGAACGATTTCAATTGTCCATTATAAGAAAACAGTTTAACGCAAAACCAAATTTCTATTAAACCTTAAATGTAATAAACAATACAGCTACTGTTAAAAGAACAAGAACTTAATTGGGCTCAAGGCAGTTGTTTTTGTTGATATCAGTCATAAACAAAATGTACTTAATTCGTTTTTTTTGTAAAGTGTGCAAGTGACGCCCGCACTGACACAGCCAGACTCCTTGGTCCTTCATCTCCATGGCGATGATGGCATGTGGTTTAAATCAAAACAAACAAATTTGAAAGAGGGGGGGCAATTCCCCCATTCCATCATGTGATGCCTGCATCGACACAGACAGAGAACTCGGTCCTTCATCTCCGTGCGACGGTGGCGTGCAGTTAAATATCTAAACAAAAAAAATTGAAAGTGGTGGGGACACGAACGGGATTTTGAAAAGATGAGGAGCCATGTCCCCTTTGTTCCCAGTGGAAATCACGCCCCACATCCAGAACCAGGTTAAAGATGTTTAACACAAGAACCTGTAAACAAAACATAGATTCAGTAAATCATATATATTCTTTATTATCACACTTAATTGTAAAGACCAACAGAATTTTTTTTTTGCGTTTATTTTCTTAAGTTTATCCAGTACATTTGTTCTTTTTCTATATTTTTGTTTTCTGTTATTCAAAACTGTATTTCCCAATTTTGGTCCTGAATCACCCCCAGCACAGCTTTGACATATCTCTCTCGTTAAATACACAACTGTATTAAACAACTGTTGTTTAATTTAAATGATGGATGTCAGACAGAATTATGCTTTCTGGATGCAGTTATAACTACAGTTTTTTACCCAATGATGCTGTGTTACTTAAGCAGGAAGTTACATCATAATACAGGAGCTAAAGGTGTCACTTCACTACATTTTAAAGTGTGTACTCGCCTCTCTCTTCATCCTTCTGTTCTTCTGTCTTGGGTAGTTGTGTCCAGGACAGTTTAAAATCAGAGATGTTCAATCCCAGAACAGACCGCAGCTAAAATTCATCAAATATTTCAATCCGCAGATTAATTGAAATGTCATTTCTCATTCTCTCATCACCACTCATCTCATGTATTTACACAAACAATCTCTTAAAGGTGCCGTTCACTGTGATTACACATTTCAAGCTTTAGTTAGTGTGTAATATTGCTGTTAGAGCACAAATAATATCTGTAAAATGATATTAGCTCAAAAGCTCAAAGTTCAGTGCCAAGCGAGATATTGTCATTAACAGAATTCACTTATCAAGGACTACAGAGAACTGCTGGATCGGACTACAGCCCTCTACTTCCCGGGTACATGATGTCACTATTCCGAGTGCTTTTAATAACCTCCGCCCAAAGGAATACGCCAATAAAGGGGCGAGATCTTCCTTATAGAAGAGGTAGAGCCACAGGAGTAGTGTTTGGTTATCAGAGATTGTAAACATTTGTCTGAGCTTCACACTAAACTACTTTCACTTTCATCACAGTCCTACAGCTGGTTATAAGAGTTCAGTAACACACATTCTAAGACAACCAACCCTCAAATAACAGCTTTATGACTTTAACATCGACTGTGAAAGCTGTTCGTCAAAGATTGACGTTTGCACATGCACTAGCAGACATTCGTTACACTTTGATGGATCCACATGTTTTTAACTAATGAAGTGAATTTGACGGCATTGTTTTTGCTGAAAGCCAAAGTTTATGAATACGTGCACTGAAAGGGGGACCGACCAATCACGTCAATCCCGGTCAGCTTTACCAACGAGAATAGGGACAGCGGTGGAGAAAAGACTTGTAATATGTGAAATATAAAGCATTTTTTGAAACTAGAAACATGAACATCCATTGTTAAACACCCTAAACACAAAATCAAAGCTTCGAAAACAGCCCAAGAATGGCACCTTTAAATCATCATTTTAATTTTTGTATTTTAAGACTCTTTTTTTTCTCACTTGTTGAAGGATTTTGTCGCTCTCAGCTAATACATCACCACTGGAGGACAATTTCAGTCTCAGAAAGTGTTTTCTTATACGATCTGAAACACAAATTCAACAATGACATACACGTTAAACCCTGACCCTTCTAATGCGTTCTATTGTGCGCTGTGTCAGGTGTAGACACGGTGTGAGACCACGATAATAAACGCAGAAGGTTTTCCGATGTGTTTATGAACAGTTTCACATACACACGACAGCATTGTCAAAACGATCTGCATTCACACGGATCCGGGAAAACGAATGAAAACACTGTATTAGGCATGCCAGGCCAGTGGATGGTGGTGTTGCATTGTAAAGGAATACGACGTGTCTACACACATGGGCTACACAGCTATAGACTGTTTCACCTGGACTGCACTTAATGTAATGTTATGTAATGTCACACAAAACTATTCTCTGAGTTATGACTCATTCATTCAGTAATTACATTTTCCATAGACCTCCACTTCGCACAAAGTCATATAAGCTGTACGTCCAGTCATGACCACATTCACAAAACGTCCCTCCATCCCATGACATGAGTAACTGATGGTGTGACCAGCTAGAAGACCAGAAGTTACAGCACATCTAGAGAAAGAAAATCAAAGTCTCTAAAGATTCATTTTGATTTAAATTGATCAATCTCAAAAGAGTTGTTTATTTGGAATAATTTACATGGGATTGTTGTTGCCGTTGTAGTCCAGTGAGTTTCCAATACGAATCTCTGCGCCATTGGTTCGTTCCTCACAGCACCCTGGTCTGGCACTGATGATCACTGTAGTAATCTCATAAATATCCAAAAGATCCAACCTCCACCACGGGCTAGTTTGATAATCTGTTGCAGCACAGTATGTACCAGTATCTAGTCCGTATCTTACACCATCTATGGCATGCTGAGGTACACGGCCGGTATATATTGATGACTGTGTAACTGTCCCATTAAATGCTAAATTACCTAATAAAGATGTATTCAAAGAGAGTTGATCAGTCAATGTGTCGATATATAAGTACATCTGTGAGAATCAACTAATAACCATTTGAATCTAATAACCAATAATATGATACTTCATTACTGTTTTAAGATCAATATTAATATCAACTTATTAAAAACAAGAAAGCTCAACTTTAAACCTTAAATGGCACAGGTTAATTCTCTGATCAATGACTTATAAATCACACATTTTGAATGATTGATCAGTTAATATAGCTGCAAGATGTTATACGGGGCCAAGCCCCTAACATGCAGCACACAGCCATACTTGCACAGAGCAACAACAGGAAAAACTGAAGATATATAACATATGTGTAAAACAGAGAATGAGTCAAAATGAATTTATACTTTATACGTAAGCCCAACAAACGCACAATTCGAGGGATTCGAACCCACAAGCACAATTACTCTAGACTTGTGGTTTAGTAATTCACACTCAGCTGTTACTTTGCACCCAGGCTCCTGAGGAGCCATTTTAAAGCTGCAAGCAGTGATATGTACCAATACACAAAGCTGCAGCTATGCCAGGTATATACAATCAGTTTAGTTTAATACGAGGAAGAGACAATGAGGAGGTTTTTCTCCCAAATTTCCCTAATTCAAAAATATGTACCAAATTTGAACATATCGTTCATGAGATATTGCAATTCATGACAATTTTCAAAATGGCTGCAAGTCTGTTCATCTAGAGATCATATGAGCCAATGACAAGGGGGATGACTTGTACCACTTGGTTCAAAAGTTACAATTTAATATAATTTTTAAATTGCTATTGGCGCTATGGAGTGAGTTCTAGAGACCCTTTATTTGGTCACATGACTATTGTGGACTAACACTACGATTGTCCCATATTTTAGCATTTTCCTACATATAGGAAGGGCTGTCATAGACTCCTATTGGTTAAAATAGAATTTTGACTTAAATCAGCAATAGTGGACTTGGCCACTAACAAGTCCACTGTTCTAGCACTATCTAGAAATATAGAATAATGTTTGAGAAGTTACCTGTGTCGTAGACCTCCACCTCACACAGAGTCAGACGAACTATATGTCCAGTCATGACGACATTTACATAACGTCCCACCAACCCATGACATGAGAAACCGATGGTGTGACCAGGTAGAGTATCAGGTGTTACAACACATCTAGACAGAAAGAGAGAAAATCAATGAATCTCTGTAGAGGCGTTTCAATCAATCAATCAATGAAAAGTGTTGAAGTGATGTCATGAATAACTTTACATGGGATTGTTGTTTCCATTGTTCTCCAGTGAGTTTCCAATACGAATCTCTGCTCCACTGGCTTCAGACAAATAGCCTTCATGAGCACTGATGATCACTCTACTAATGTCATAAATTTCCAAGAGATCCAACCTCCACCAAGGGTTACTTTCACTTATTGTCATGGAGCAGAATGCATCTCCATATCTTACATCATCTATGGCTTTGTCAGCTACATAGACGGTATGTGTAGATGACTGTGTAACTGTTCCTTTTAATGCTAAATTCTCTAGAAGATATATATTCAAAGATGTATATTTGATTAGTCAGTCTGGAGATGTGTATAAAGAACATTTTAATGTTTGAAAGATGAAAGTGTATCGAGAATGTCAGAATCTGTTCAGCTCATCAAACATAAATAAGACTTTTAGATCCTAGTGTGACTTTGTTGTCTGAATTGTGTCACAGGTGTTTTGGAGTGATCGACTGTGTCCTTATGAATTCATTCTTCACACGTCAAAAGCGCAGAAGGTGTTCTATCAGTTTGATTCACACAACGCACATAAACTAGCAGCTTAACAACTGTTCACGTACATTGACTAGTCTACATGCACCTTGATAACACAATGTACATTTTTGTTAAAGTTGTGTTTCATTTTAATTTTTACTGTTTGTTTATTAAGTTTAACATACTGAATATGAAGTACACATAAAAAATTTACCATCGGCAGCACAAAACCCCCCTGAAAAATATTCTCACACATTTATATATTGGTATTATCAGGCAGAAATGACAAGGCACTGGCACGACACTGCCCTCAAAACAACAGTTTAACACAACAGTTAGTTAAAGGGGTTAAGAATAAGCCAATCAGAGACCGTGTTATCAGGGGCGTGTTTACCATTTGGGGAACCTAAGCAAGCTCAAGACCTGAGGCTTGGTTTGAATTGCACAGCAGCATTGAGTTCATGGAATTATTGAGACCTACATACAAACAAATATAAACTGGATTTGTTTTTAACGTTGAACCCCATAACACCACAACATTCTCTACAGGTTTGTTATGAGAATAAACCTTCTTGGTTTAGGGAGGAAAACATGTCCTTTAAAGAAAGTAAAAGGTGCAAGATTCTTCTTTTCATGATTCTTTTCATAGTATTGTTTTGCTATATTCGTTAAATACGTTTTAGATTTCTTTCCTTTTCTTTTGCTTTCTTTTCTTTTTGAGCTCCGCTTTGATACGTTTCATTGCGTATATTTTAGTGTCTAAATCAAGCGTCAAATGATTTTACTACTTGTGGTCACTAGGGGCCCTCCAAGCATGAGGGGCCCTACTCGATTGCGGGGTGGTTAACAACGCCACTGCATGTTATTGAAGGAGGTGCACAATCTGGCAGGGGTGCATTTCGCAGCACAACACTGGTTTCATGTAATCACCTTAATCGCATTTATGCTGCTCTGACCAAGGTGCGAATGTGCCTCCGTCACGCAATTTAAGCGCACATTTGTAGTAATCATGACATTCTGGAGTTTATCATCGACGCAACTCGCTGTCAGCAACCTCTGCTCCTTAACTTCATACAAAGACAGTGCGAACGTGATAACACAACTGTTGCGGAGGCATTTTCCATCATAATTCTATATGCGTCAAGGCACTGAATAACCATAAAATACGTCCACACAACGCTGTTTTACATGTGACGTGAATAAATTAAAACGATATCCAGTAACACACACCTAGTGTCTCTGAGATCATCTTTTGTGTTGTGGATTGCAGCAAAAAATCAGACTAAAAAAATGTTCATGTTCACGGGAGTAAAGAGGTTTGCTCACGTCCTGTTACTGCATTTAATTCCTTACTTTGGTTATAGAAATAACTGCATTAGTGCTGCGCATTTAAACGTAGTCACTGAAGTATCTTTCTGATACTTTATAACGGATCTTAGTTTAAAGGGGACCCATTCTCAAAAATGAAAACTCTCTCATGATTTACTCACCCTGAAGTTGTACGATAACCCTGGACCTCCGTTCATCTTCGGAACACAAATGCAGAACGTTTTGATAAGGTTTCTAAGGAGCTTTCTGTCCCCCACAGACGGAGTTCACAACGCATGCGTGACGTGTTGAGCAGACGCAGGAGCTTCCGTTCTATGTCAACACCACGTGTAAGTTGTTGGTTTTGTTTGCGCACAAAAAGTATTTTCGTCACTTCATACAGTTAAGGATGATGCGCTGGAGTGACATGGGCTATTTCAATGATGTCTTTACTCACTTTCAATGCTTTGAATGATGGTTACGTTGCAGTCTATGAGTTAAGACTGAAAGCTCCCGGATCTCATCAAAACTATCTTCATTTGTGTTACGAAGTTGAACGGAAGTGCTCGATTATCGAATGAGTTCAGAGTGAACAGACTATTCAGATTCACAGTTTTACATCATTCTATAATTTCTATGTGAAGAATCAAAAGAATTGATTACCTGATGAAATACCTGGAATACAAACAAGACCTGTTGAAAAATCATTTGAATTTTCTCTTTAAAAGCGGTGTTAAAGATTAGAATGGCAGATGACTGACAGCATGTATAATGTTGAGATGATGATGTTAGGTGTACACACCAGAAATTAAGCTCAGATGAATGATTTTGTCCATCTCACTGCTGGACAGAATGAATATAAGAATGGAGAATATAAGAGGATTGAGATTCTTATGGGTTATGAGCAGAACTTACCTCTGGAGTTACAGATGAAGATTAAACTCAGTGTGAGAGTCTTCCTCTCTTCTTCACTCTTCTAGCAGTCTATCAGTACATCCCTCTGGACATTTGACTGTCACTGTTTCCACCCTCATCATGACGTCACCACAGTCTGATTTTCTGATGAATGTTTAGAACATTTCCCAAACTTCTCAAATGAATGAAATGAAAGTTGAATGGCAACACAAACATATTTAATGGCAAGATAGTAAAACTATTGTCAGTGACAGTCATTCACTGCGATAAACTGTTTATGATATGATTCATCACAAGTCAAATGATTTTCAGTGATCAACATCATCCGATAAACCAACTTTACTTGTTATTTCAAGTCTAATTTACAAATCAAATTGGGTGTCATGAAAATGAGGATCTTGTGAGGTCTGTACCAGGACAACAGCAGATAAGCAAAAATAAAATGATGTTTGTGTTGATGTTATTTTGATTGATTGATTTCATGAACACAAGTCAACGAAAGATTATGTTTTCTCGCCCTGATAATCCCTCTCATCATGTTTTGTGTCATGACCTCAGAATAAAGACATTTTCTTATGGACCATTGAAACCCAGAGTTGATTGAATGAAAGCTGAACTCAATAGACTGACGTTGAACTCATTCTCTACATGTTATTGAGTCGTGAAGTCTCTCAAACATGTGTATTTTTGTTCAATGAACTTTGTGATTTAAAGTTGTGATAACACAAAGTGTTGAAAGAATTCATGACCAACTCTGTCGACCATTAGATTAACTCAATTCTCCACAGAAATGTATTTTGAAGTACATCAATTTTTTTTCTAAAACGTTTGTTAAAAACTCAAATAAAGTGAGAAAAATCTATTTTTTTGGAAACATAAATCATTGAAATATTCAGGCGCAAGGGTTTATAGTTATTCTTCATCATTTTAAGTTCATTGCTCTAAATGTTTGGGTCATGTTTAGTTGTGATATGATGTTCTCATGATCGTTGTAACGAGTATTACAATCTTTCGTTTGCTCTCTGAAACTTTCCAGTGTTCGTTTCAGTAGGAAAATCCTGCCGTCCTCATCGGAGAGTCTTCATATATGATTTGGATAAACAAATTTGGCTTCCCAGAATTTGCAATGATTTAGCAGAACTGATCTCACGACGGTCAAATCATTTCTTGAAACTGAATATTGAGTCCAAATAGGTTCTGGGGTCTTTAAATGACAGCGGTGACCTGTACTTCACTGCAGATTTTATGCCGAAACATCATTAGGGAGTACTGCACTTTAAATACTTTGAAAAAGTTGTCAACGGAATTTTTGCTAATTTAAATGTCATTGAGCAGGTTTAGGGCCAGATTTACAGGGCAAATAAGCATGACAGCACAATGAAAAATAAATGCAGATGGGAGTGGAACTTTCTGCAGGTGATTTGCTGACACACATTTAGGGACACAGGCGCAACATCTCATTTCCATAATGACCTACACAATGCTTCTCACATTAGAATAGAGTTGATGAGGTGAGGTGTTCAATAATGACGCAGACACCAGCACAATCCTTCAAATAATCTCTCATGAATATCGTGTTTGACACAGAAACTCCTAAGTAAATGCAATATGGTTGCTCTTCACAAAATGACTTTCTTACTTGGTATTTTGTCTTGTTTTCCAGTTTAAATGGCTAAAAAGGACTGAATCAAGATGCATTTTCTTTACAAGCAAAATAACCTAAGAAAATAAGTCTTGTTTTTAGACTAAAAATATGAAATTTCAGTACATTTTTACTTGAAACAAGCAAAAGACACATGCTTTTGAGACATCAGACAGATTTTGCCCCCCCATCGACTCCTAAAGCAGGAAATAATACAATGGTAGTCAAAAGTGCTCCAGAACTCTCTGCTGTCCTACATTCTTATACATACAACATATATAATGTATGGAAGTCAATTTGGGGCAAGATCTGTCTGGTTATAAGAATTCTTTCAAATATCTTTCTCCGTGTTCATCAGAACAAAGACATTTCTACACATTTGGAACGACTCATAGGAGAGTAAATGATGACAGAATTTTCATACTTCGTAGAACTATCACTTAAACTTTACGTGAGACAATACTTCTTAACTTGTTCCCCAGTTTCTTGTTAGGTGGGCAACCATAGGATATATTTTGACACATACTTGAAGAATAATCCTCATTGACAAAAGACAATAGTTTATCTCATCTTAAATTATATGAAGTGTGTGCTGCAAACGTGAACATTTTTGATGATTGGTTGCTCCATGGTTTTTGGGCTTTCAGTTTTACCCCATAGTTTGTGCTTGTTTGCATTGGCCGCCTGCAGTTTTTCAATTGTTTTGCCTCCAGATAATTGCCATAAGGTTGACCCTAAATGGCTCTACAGACCTTTGACTGGATTTGCTGTCATGTAAAAATCTTGAGATGACAACTAGATTCCTGCAAACATAATTGAGTCATTTGTGTTGTATAAACCTACATTGTACAACTTAAACGCCTATAATTAGAAATCTGTGTATTTATATAGCACATTTCACACACAGAGCTCATTCAAAGAGCTTTACATAATACGCTCTGATTCACGAGTTCACTTTGAGGTCAGCAGCTGCCCCTTGTGGCTAAAGTTTTCTAAACTGTGATGACGTAACGAAGCCTCTAAGCTTCATGAAAGAGCGTTTCATTAATCTCCTATCAGTGGGCAGTTGTCTATAGAGAATGTGAAGCTGATGTCATGCCCTGTGTTCATGTTGCGGTGTCGCCGCCATCTTGTGAGGATAATACTACACAGCTGTTATTGTTTTGATATGTTCAGTTACTTGTCGGCTTATTCTCCGGCTGCGTAACATACAGACGTAACGTACAGGCTAAAAACCTGCTGCTGTTTTTGTCTTCGTTGTTAATTAAACAAAAAATACAACATCACAAACTTCTCTTGACTTAAAGGCGGGGTGTCTGATTTCTCTTAGGCGTTGTTGATGTTCAAATCACCAAAACGGACACACCCCTAACCCAATCTTTCGCTTTCGTCAGCGCTCGGCTCGGCTAATGACCGTCCTGTGTACTGTGAAACCCTCCTGCTGACTGGCTACAAGGTTGTTTTGGTAATCGGCCCGACTCGAATTTTCTCGAATGTTCCGTCGAATTTGAGGGGATTTCTGAGTCGGACGACTCCTCTTTTGAGTTGTGCCTAATTTATCCTTTCTTGTACGTCGTTTGTCATCCAGTGTACAGTGGGATTCGAGAGCCAATTACCATCTCCTGACCGGTAATCAGAAGGTCGGAAGAATTTCTGACATGTCAGAAATTTTGGTTGCTGTTCGTGATAGTATCGCAGTGTTGAAACCGAGTTACGAACCGATTGGTCCAAATTCGTTATGTTTTCTCTCACTGCGCAAAAATCAAACCATGGCTTTGTGTCGTGTGGCATGGACTGAAGTGATGGAAGCAATGTAACAATCTCCACTTACTATTATTTAAGTTTTAACGTTACCGCAGGGTTCTGTAAAATTGATGTAATCAAATTGCATTCTACAAATGTTATAAAGCATTAAACATACACATGGAATTAAATCACCAACTGCTTGTATTAGTGCACCGGATTTCAGTTATGCATAAGCTTGATAAACACAATACAAAAACACATGAGATCACCATTCCAATCAAATACCATGAAATCAGTCCAGTTGAAAATATTAGAGACATCTCAAAGTTCCAAAAGACGAGATGAATCCACAAAAACTGGAGTTCTCACCCATGTAAGCATCTCAGGGAGTTCATCAAGCCTCGCCCAGGTAATCCAGAGTATTCCACAAACGATTCCAAAAAAGGAAAACCTCATAATCCCATGATAAGGAGCCTCAAAAACAAAATGGCATTTCCCAGTCCATGTGCCTGGCCAAAGTCTCTGATCATTACAATATCATTGAGATTTCCCAGACCATTTTCCAACACCTTTGTTGTCTGGTGGTTTATCAGGCCTCTCCCTTTCAAACAAACTGGACACCCCCTCTTATCTCCTGGATGATGTCAAAATAAAAGGCTTTCAACAACAACAAAAAAGTCCATAAACAAAAATTAACTCCAACGAACCCCACCCATTAAATACCTGCACTTTATTTCTGTTTATTTTGTGGCAGTGTCACAGCAGGACTTGTCGAAAAATGGCAGCAAAATGTATGTCATGTATCACCGTATCATGACAGATATGCCAGAGAGGGATGTTGAGAGGATATAGCTGCAGAGCTAAGGCTGCCTAGTAAGTTCTTTTTAGAAAGTTAACTTCAGTCTTGGCCCGTTTGTGTGTAGGCAGAAATAGGACCAATACAATTAAACTAACATTACATATCCCATTCATATGTTAAGCTAAAAGGTGATATAAATGTGTAAGCCGATTGGATCAAGTGAAATCACAGATTTGAAATGTACACTACTTATTTAAAGTGTGTGTTTGTTCTGTTGTTCATAAAAAAAGCTCTTGTGTGTATAGCTCTTATTTAAATAACTCATATTTATTCATTACAAGATGATGGTTTAAAACACATTTTGGGTAAGACACAATAGAAATGTTACAATAGGATCCAGTAGTAACGTTTTACATGGTGTAATTGTTATGACATATCTTTTCCAGAGTGGCATCACTTAGAACCCAGTGTGGCAAACTTCTGAAGCCTAACCCACGTGGCAGTGCACAGAAAGGCCTTACCTCCGAGCAAAATGGATCCTCACACTCCTGGACTCTTTAAAGTCCCATGTGACACACAGACCCACCAAATCAACTCTGAATGTGACTGATGTGAAGTATCTGAATACTGAGATTTGTTGTGTTCATGTTTATGTCCCTTGGCTTAATTTATACTCAGCATGTGTTGCATAAAAAGACTTTTGACATTTTAAAAACAAATATTATCATTTAGTGAACTGAATTGCTTGTTGCTATTAACAATGGTCATGTATTTGCATTTTCTCAACAAGGTAATAATTTTCTTCTTTTTGTCTTTATCTGTGCTGTTTGTTATAGCATGAATATGACACACAAGACAGAAGACAGCCAAGCAGAGGACAATCACATGCTTGACTTATCCACCAGGGATAACGAACAATTGTATGAAATTACTTCTGCTACTTCAAGTCAGTCTCCATGCTGGCCAGACCCTACCACGTTGCAAGGGGAAACCGCAGAAACCACAATACATGATGACCCTTCTAAAAGACCCCGGGTGGCCAGAGCTAGATCAAAGCCACCGAGAGTAATCGTGAGGCTGCAAAACTTGCAGTGTTACAACAGGTGTATTTCACTCTGTCTGCTACAAGCAATGTGTTTGGACTACAAGTAGCAAGTGAGCTAAGAAATATTACAGACCACGCACTCCAGGTCAGACTTAAAAGGAATATAATGAACCTGTTAAATGATGCTCAAGAGGCAGATCAGGCAAGTCTGTGTCACCACCATATGTGGCTTCACCGTCAGTTCAGACAAGGTTCGATACACCAGTGCCAGTACAATATCAGGCCATTCAATATTTCAGTGCAGTTCATTTGAATTAAAGGTTTTTGATATGTAAATACAAGTTTCAGTTTGTTGGAAAAAGCAACCTTTGTCAGTTTAAGGAAACTTTTGTTCACATTTAAGGGAAAATACAGTTGAAGTATGTATTTTATTTGGAATAAAATCACTTTTTTAATTCAAATTGCTGGGAATTTTTTTCAATTTATTTATAACTGGAAACAAAAATAGATTGTCTTTAAATAACAACCACCATACTACACCATATCCTCTTGCCACGAAACACTGCAGATGAAACAAAGAATTGGCAAAGTGTGTCTCGTTGCTTCTTTGCTTCCATTGGAGGGTTTCTTGCCCTTCCCGATGATGCAGTCTGTAGTGCTTCCTCAGTCCTCCATGCTCCTTCAAAAAACTGATGGTTGGCATTCTCATAATCCACGTAGACAGGTGGCACATAAAAAGTTGTGTAGACACGACATGCAAAGACAATGCATACTACTTTGTTTGGATCCAGGCCTAAAGTTGTCCTAAAAATTCTGTGCAGTGGGGAAAGTGCCACTTGTCAGCTGTTAAACTTTAAGTTCCTTTCGAACACTAAGTTTCTTTCTGTGTTTTGAATTACCCTTAAAATAAAATCAGAAATAGTTTGGATGTTGTGAGAGAATTCTTCTGCAGATCTGAGAGCACAAGAACTAGACACAGAGGCATCCAGCTTTTGAACTCATTTATTTTAGAAACTACAAGCCTTTATATAGGTACAAAAACACCTCTGGATGGTTTCATATGTCCATGGGTTGACAGCATGACAAAATAAGGTATAGCAGGTAAGACAAAGAATGTTTAGCTTAGAAGGAATCCGCCCCATATAACCAGAGGGAAACCCTTCCTCCAACTATCTAGCCAGGAATGTATTCAGTGAGCTTAACAACTTCACAATACTAATCAAATCTAACAGCGAAGTCTTTTGCCATGGCCTTCCCCTCAGATTCTGTGTTTGGTGTCTGTGAAACTCAAATTGTACTCATGATGATCAGCATAATGATCAGTAATTTTAGTCTATAGTCTTTTATTATTATACCATAATCATTAGGCTCAAACTTCTCAGTTTCTCTGGAACAGAAATAAGTATTTTACTTTCTACAATTACAAGTAACCAGTGCATACTAACAACTATCTCATGCCTTCAATACAACAGCAGGACTTCAGGCACCTACATAATAATATTACTATAAAAAGATGTATATTTATAAATGTGTGACCATTACAGTTCTATACCCTCAAGTATTTTTCACGTAGTACAGAAGTTAGGGCTGAACAAGTCTCCATAACAATTCTGCTCAGTGTTGTGCTCCCAATCCGATTCTAGAAACTTAAAGAGTTGAAGGTTTCACCTGTGAAGGTGAATATAAAATCTGAAATGATAAACTAATCCTTACAATAGTGATGCTGGGATGTACAGATGGATAAATGATGCGTGATGTCAATGTTCTAGTTGAAAGGAGAGTAAATGAGGTCTCAATTTGTGAATAGATTTTTGTGCAAACCTGTTGCCGGGACCCGAAGTGTAACAAAATGCCTGTCCTTGGGGCTAATGGCTTGAGTGTCCTTCTTTGTGATGTGTGGAGTCTTAGAAGGCCCTGAAAGCCCTTCATATCATCCTTCTACATTAAAACATGCACAATTTCAAGACCAGAAATTGCACAGTGATATCAGCTCATGAAAAGAGTGAAATACACGTTAGTATTAAACATACAAGTGAAGCGTTAATATTTTTTAGTATAATTTTGTAAGTAGTTAGGCTACAGTATGTATGATGTTTCGTGATAGTCTGGGTAAAAATACAAGATTGTATGTACTGTGAATGGATTATATTTAACTTGAAGATCTTACGATGCCCAACAATCCATTCAAACGCATAATCTTTCATCGCCATAAAACGTAAAGCTCTGTTGCTTACCTCATGTTTGAGTTGCAAAATACTTAAAGCACATTAGCCGCGTCTTCCAAACCACCTGCGCATACGTTTACACCGACGTCTCTTTTTTTAGGCGTTCGACACACAGAACTGCGAGGATGGCCAAGGGAGGGGCGCCGTATAGGGGGTAAAAATTAGGAAAATTCCAAAATAGGTAAAAACTAACATATAATTATTAAACCATCATCATTCAATATATATATAATAATAATACAATTAATGATCTCTTTGTTTTTGGCAGTAAAAGTACAAAATCCTGAATGACCAAAAAGTAAACATCCATATTGACCGACCACCCCTGTATCTGCATGAAATGGTTTGGTCCGGTCTTAACCCTCTCAGTGACTGTTTAGTTGCAGTCAGTAGATGCGCCAGAACTACAGTGAATACAATGTTGCCTAGTAACGTTAAATCAAAACCTGGTTTTCAAAAAGAGAAAGAGAGAAAAGAGAAAGAGAGAAAAGAGAGAGAGAGAGAAAAGAGAGAGAGAGGAAAGAGAAAGAGAGAAAAGAGAGAGAGAGGAAAGAGAAAGAGAGAAAAGAGAGAAAAGAGAGAGAGAGGAAAGAGAAAGATGGAAAAAAGAGAAGGAGAGAAAAGAGAGAGAGAGGAAAGAGAGAGAGAAAAGAGAAAGAGAGAAAAGAGAGAGAGAAAAGAGAGAGAGAGAGAGAGAGAGAGAGAGAGAGGAAAGAGAGAGAGAGAAAAGAGAAAGAGAGAAAAGAGAGAGAGAGGAAAGAGAGTGAGAGAAAAGAGAGAGAGAGAGAAAAGAGAGAGAGAGAAAAGAGAGAGAGAGAAAAGAGAAAGAGAGAAAAGAGAGAGGAAAGAGAGTGAGAGAAAAGAGAGAGAGAGAAAAGAGAGTGAGAGGAAAGAGAAAGAGAGAAAAGAATGAGGAAAGAGAGTGAGAGAAAAGAGAGAGAGAGAGAGAGAGAAAAGAGAGAGAGAGAAAAGAGAGAGAGAGAGAGAGAGAGAGAGAGGAAAGAGAGAGAGAGAGAGAGAGAGAGACAGAGAGAGAGAGAAAGAGTGAGAAAGAGAGAGAGTGAGAGAGATGGAGTGAGATAAAAAGAGAGTGAGAGAGAGAGAATTTGAATTTTGCAATCCTTTATTACAAATATTATTCACAACTCAGTTAAATTACAATACTCATTTATAAAGAAAACCAAACAAACTCACAAATATATAAAAACCAAATCACCTTCAACAACAGTAAACAACGCCTCATTGTAACACCAAATTTCCTCAAAGGCAACAAGATCATCCATCTGTTTGTAGTATTTAAAATCAATCAGTATTCTCGCTCGAACCATGTTCAAGAACAAGGTAACTAGATTCTGTTCCGAATCGTATTCCACTTTTTTCTTTCTACTTACATAGATAGCCAGTTTTGCTTGGCCTAGAACAAAATTCAGAAATTGACAAAAAAAACTTTTCTTCTTGACATATTTAAACCCAAAAATAAATAACACCATATAAAAGGATTCATTACAATTTCTGAAAATGCTACCCAAATACAAGAATAAAGGTTCCAATCTAGTACAGTTGACAAATGCATGAAATATAGTTTCTCTCTCAGTACAAAAAGGACAACCCGCATCAATCTCTGGATTTAAGATTGAAATAAAAGCATTGACAGCTACAGCACCATGAAGGACTCTCCACTGTAAATCCCCAGTTTTTTTAGTCAACGGTGGTTTAATAATGCTCTCCACTCAGGCTTTTTATCCGTATTCAACTTAAAATACCCCCGCCATGGAGTATCAATTTTCTCATTTAAACTTTTTTTGTTAAAATGTATTACACAACACTTGTATAAAACCTTCCCAGTGCTCAAAAGGAAGTCTAAACACATGGATTCAAAACCTTCGAGAAAGACTCCGGAAGCTCCTTCCAAATTCAAAGAAAAACACAAACAAGGAAAAGAGTCTTTAGGATTTGGGTTGCAGAGGCCGTCACTGTACTCAGTCAGCAAGGTCCTTTCTGTTGCATTAAGAGTTGACGACCATTTTGTTAATAACTGTGCAACCAGACGAATTGATCTAAAACCCAAGCATTGAGCCATTGCCTCCTCCTTCTCAAAATCACATCCAGCTTTTCCACTAACTTTCCCAAGCTGGTGACTTTACAGTCAATGAGTTTCTTGCTAAGTCCTGGAAAAAGTCCACTTGCAGACACATCCCGACGTGATCCATGAATTAAAGGTTCTTCCAGTAGCCAATGAAGTGACAGTGGGCCCTCTGCTTCTTTAAAAAAGAAAAGACTCCAAGCCTTAAAAATGTTTCTGTAAAACACTGGTAGGCCAGAAGTGTTCAGTTTCAATGGGTCCATAAGAAAGAGAGCCTTATCCAGTCCCAAACTCTCAAGATTATGTAAAATCTCATATGCAACAGCACACCATTTAAGGTCATCAGAGCCAACTAACAGTTTCTGTACAAACTGCAACCGAAAGGTTGCTATCCTACTTTGAAGATGTATTAATCCATGTCCACCCTCTTCCTTTGGCAGGAACAACACATTCTGTGGGACCCAATGCAATTTATCCCAAAAGAAATCTACCAGAATAGCCTGGATTTTTGTTAACAGTTGTACAGGAGGGTCAACACAGGCGAACCTGTGCCACAATGAAGATGCAACCAAATTATTAATAATTAAAATACGACCTCTGTATGACATCTTTGGCACTAAACATTTCCATTTATTCAGACGACCTTTCACTTTTTCAATAACCCCTTCCCAATTTTTTTGTACTGTTAACTCATCACCCAAAAACACTCCTAAGTATTTAAAACCACATTTTCCCCAAACTAAACCTTCAGGAAGTTCTGGCTTTCCAAGTTCCCACTTACCTAACAATAACGTTTCACTTTTACTCCAGTTTACCCTCGCAGAAGACAGACCATTAAAAGTTTTAAGTAATCTTGATAAGACCTGAATATCACTTTGCCTGTTAATCATAACTATTATATCGTCAGCATAAGCTGACACTATAAGATTATTTTCACAACTTGGCAAGCATATACCATGCAGTTTGGCTCTTATTTGCTGTAGCAGTGGTTCTATTGCCAAAGAATAAAGCATACCAGACAGCGAACACCCCTGCCTAACACCTCTATGAACACTAAAAGGAGCACATAAACCACCGTTCACCTTAAGAATACTCTCCACGTCACTATAAAGAACTTTAATACAATTTATAAAATTGTTACAAAACCCAAACCCTCTAGAACCCTCCACAAATAACAGTGCTCAACACGATCAAAGGCTTTCTCTTGATCTAGAGAAATTAACCCACAATCTAACTTTAACAACTTGGAGACATCCAAAACATCACAAACCAAAGAGATATTATCAAGTATTGATCTACGGGGAACACAGAGAGAGAGAGAGACGTTTGAATCTATTTATTTGTACAAAATGTTTTTTTTTTTTTTTTACATTTTGGGTATGGTTTTTTCCTCCACAATTTTAACAACCATTTGTCACAAAATCACAAACAAATATCAAATCACTCCAAAAATAAAAAAGACAATAAAAATACAAAGAATATATTGCTACACAACATATCTAAAAAAAAAAAAAAAAAAAAAAAACAATAACCTACTAACGTATTTAACAATTTAGAATTAGGTCTTCCTCATTATCTATAGAACACAAGACTTCACTTAAACCCCATGTTTCCATAAAAACAACCAGATTTTTAGTCAATTTAAAAAAAAAAAACTCCGCTCTGATCCTTGAAGTCACAAACCCTCTTAACATTCTCTCTGGGTCAACTAAAACATCATCTTTTATCATTCTTTTCCTTGTTACCCATATTGCCATTTTTGTCTCCGCTATTAAAAAATTTATTATGCTTTTCTTTCCAGAAACCTTATACTTCAGTCCATAAATGAAAACAGTGTCATTAAACTCTTCGCCTAATTCTTCAATCCAGGTTTTTAATGTCTGAAAAACCCCTCTCAGTCTAGAGCAATATAAAAACAAATGATCAGTTGATTCTTCTAAATCACAGAAAGGACATTTCTTTTCTACCGTGGGATCAATATGCGCCACGTGTCTGTTTGTAGCTACTGCCCAATGTATAATTCTCCATTGCAGGTCTGCAGTTCGTTTTTCAATGGGAGATTTATACAATGACCTCCAGCATCCTCTAGGAGAAGAGTCTGGCCCTAGCACTTCTGTCCACTTTGTTTCTCTGCAGTTCTTCAGAACTGACTGATGAGCGACTTTAACGCAATTCAGATACAAACTTTTCTTCGAAGCCTCTTTAAAACCATGTATCTCTGGAGTCTTAAAAGTGAGGATTGATTCCTCTTGTGGTTCTTCTTCCACACGAGCTGAAACAGGAAGATCAGGAAAATTCTCCTCTTCCTCCTCTTCATTCAAAATCCCTTCTCCTGGATTCCGGTGATAGGCATAAGGGAGAGATGAATAAAACGCATCCATTACCTGTTTCATAAATCTGACGGACTTGATTCCTGTCAGATCACTCATTTCCTCTGCACTTTTCCACCCGTCATGATGCTTCAAATCCTTTATCCTAGTGCATCCAGCTCTTGCCATTGTTTTTTGAAGGCTTTTTGAATTAAGCACTCTTGCCTGAAATAAGGGATTATGAAAAAGAGGTTCTTCTTCTATCCCGAATTCAGAGTCAGACCAGTTCCTTTCCACTTGAAAATTTGATGTCCATGTTTTCAGCATCGTTTTATAAAAAGCAGAAGTGTCTTTTAAGTCCATTTCTGTCAGATTCATTAAAAACAGCTGTAGATCGTATTTAAAAACATCAACTTTGTGTAACAGGGCTTTTGCAGTATCAGTCCAGCACCTCTTTGAATACAGCAACTTCTGTGCCGCTTGCAACCTGAAGGTTTTGATTCTGCTTTTAATGTCTATTAACCCTTGTCCACCTTCATTCACTGGCAGGAAAAGTACAGCAGCTTTAGTCCAATGTTGTCCAGTCCAGAAAAAATCCACCAATCTTTTCTGCAATTCCTGAATGATGTCATCTGGCGGGTCCAAGACATTCATTTTGTGCCACAGTGCCGAAGCTGCTAGATTGTTGGTCACCAAAACTCTTCCCCTATAGGATAGCTGTGGTAGCACCCACGACCACTTAGACAACCGGCTACACATCTTCGCCACCATTCCTTCCCAATTTTTTGTCTTAAATGTTTCGGTCCCTAAATAAACCCCTAAACATTTAAAGCCATCTTTACTCCATTTGACGCCACCTGGGAGCACTGGTGGATTTTGACTTTGTCCACAAAAGAAACCTTCACACTTTTCCCAATTCACTCTGGCTGTTGACGCATTTTCATAGATTTTCAGTGTTTTTATTTAAAACAGACACATCTCGTTCATTCTTAATAAAAATTGTAACATCGTCAGCATATTCCAGAAGCTTAATAGGTTTCTCAACTGTAATTCCTTGGAGTGTTTTCCTTAACTTGCAAAGAAGGGGTTCAATGGCCAATGAATACAACATCCCTGAAAGCGGGCATCCTTGTCTAATTCCTCTCAACACTGCAACAGGCCTACTGAGCCCACCACCCACTTTCAACATAACAGAAGCGTCCTTATACAGCATTTGAATCCATGAAATTAAACTCTGACCAACACCAAAAGCTTCAAGCGTTTTAAACAAGTAAAAATGGTTGACTCAGTCAAACACTTTCTCCTGGTCAATTGCAAAAATGCCAACATTTTCACTGTTCAAATTTGTAATGTCTATTATGTCTCTTACAAGAAACAGATTGTCCATTATTGTTCGATTAGGAATGCAATATGTCTGATATTCGTTGACCATATATTCTAAAAAAGGTTTCAATCTATTAGCAAGACACTTTGCCAAAATTTTGTAATCTGTACATAACACAGCCACAGGTCTCCAATTTTTTAACATACCAAGATCACCTTTTATGGGTAATAAAGATAAAACTGCTCGTTTACAACTAGTAGGCAATTCATGTTTTTGATAACAATAATTAAAAACTTCATAAAAATCGTCTTTCAGTTGGTTCCAGAACTGTTTATAGAACTCAGACGGCAGTCCATCGATACCAGGAGTTTTTCCAGTTGAGAGTTTCTGAACAGCTTCAGACAGTTCTTTTAACTGAAGGCCAGAGTCTAGCTGTTTACTCTGTTCATCGGAGAGAGTCAATAAGTCTTTATGTAATTCCTCACTGCATCCCTTATCACATTGTCCTTCTGCAAATAAGTCTTTGTAAAAGTCCAAAGCAATTTTTCTCATTTCCTTTGGATCTGAGATCACATTCCCATTTAAATCTTTCAAATGCAACATCATTTTTTTTTCCTCTTTCTTTCTTCTCAAGATTAAAAAAGAAGGACCTAGGTGCATCTATTTCTCTCACAAATGCAAAGCGAGCTCTAATTAAAGCCACCTTTGCTTTCTCGTGAAATAAAGAAGCTAAAACTCTTTTCTTTTCTTCCAGCTTTCCAACTATCTCAACATCACCAACAATTAATTCACTTTCAATCTGTTTTATCTCTTTTTCTAATTCAGAAACAGTTTTTTTGATCCTACCATTTGTGCTATATATATAATTTTGACAAAATATTCTAATTTGTGCTTTTCCTATATCCCACCACTGAACAATATCCTCATAATTACTTTTCTGTTTTTCCACTCCATCCAAAACACATTAAACTTTTCACAAAAAAGCACATCTTGTAGCAATTTCACATTAAAATGCCAGTAATAGCTATGACTTTTTTTACATTTATATCAATTAAACATAAATGATGATCAGAAAACCCATTAGAACAAATTGTAGATTTTAAAATTCTATTACTTTTACTTGTACTAACATAGAATCGGTCTAATCTGGCAGTACTAATATGATCATGAGAAACCTTTTCCCACGTATACTGCTTAACTGTAGGGTGTTGCTGCCTCCATACATCAACTAAATTAGAATTACTAATAACATCCTGTAAACATTTGGCAGAAGAGGGGTGAGGTTCTTCCCCATTTCTGTCTAAAGTAAAGTTTTCTGTACAGTTCCAATCACCGCCTAAGATCAACCATATATTTTCATCACAATTTTGTTTTAAGTAACTAAATAATTTTTTTAAACCGTGTATCCTCTCTGCTCCATTATTTGATGCATAAATATTAATAAAAACAAAAACCAACCCATTTATACTTGTTTGAACAGCCAAAATTCTTCCTCTTTCTATTTCATTAACAGACACATTAGTTATATCAATCGTCTTTGAAAATAAAATAGCAACTCCTCCACTAACATTTGAACCATGACTCATATATAAATCGCTTCTCCACCCCATTTTCCAATCCACTTCAATTTTCACATCACTATGTGTCTCTTGTATAAATGTTATATCAATATTTTTATTTTGTATATATTCATTTAAACAAGCTCTTTTCCTACAATCTCTTCCCCCATTGATATAAATAGATCCTATTCTAAGGCTCTCCATGAAAAAGGAGGTAAGAAAAAGGGGAGAAAGCGAAAACAAGACGAAAAGTGATAAATAATTCACCAAATGTGCCTCCTTCATGACTCAACTATACAGAAATTAAAGGAACTTTTTCTTTTCTCAAGTTTGTTACCATTTACTTCAATCAGAATCTCTTTCTACTGCTTAGCTCTTCATATCCGACAGCCTTTTGTATTTTAATCACTGAAGCCAAAAACTTTTTCACATCAGGAAAAAAATCTTTTACTTCGACTTTTCTTCCAAATGTTTCATCAAGGAAATCATTTATCTCTTTTACAGTATACAACTCATTCTCATCATAATTGGAGGGAATATCTGACATTTCAGAAATACAATCATCATCAGCCATCTCTTCATTCACATCAGTGCTTTCAGAGAGCTGAGACAGGGGTATATCGAGTCGATTTTCAACAGTGTCAAATTCAACCAAACTTTCAAGAAGAGCTTTTTTCGCGTCACTAGTCCCTGCCTCTTTGCAACTCCTCTTCTTATTTTCTCCCCCACAATTCTTTTTTTTTCCTTTTTTCTTCCCTGATTCATTTTCAGCCGATTCATTTTCAGCCGATTCCTTTTGGCCTATATTTTCAGTAGTGCTACGTTCGTTTTGTTCATGAGTGTTCAATTCACTTTGTTCTTTTCCACTTTCATTTGTCTCAGTTTCTATACTTTTATCCGCATTCTCCTCTTCACCCTCAACCGCCTGTTCACTTTCATTTGTTTTATTGGTATTGTCCTCGGCTTGTGTTTTTTGTGGGCAATCCATTTTTTTATGCCCGACATTACCGCACTTAAAACATTTCAAATGATTGGTATTCGCATAGATCATATACGATTTGTCTTCATGTTTAACCCGAAACGAGATGTCTAACGTCGGCGATTCTAGAACCATAAAACACTGCCGCCTAAAAGACAGCACATGTTTTAAAACTTCCGTTTTACACCCGAGTGGAATTAAAGTCATTCCACTTACTATTTTCCCGAATCTCTGCAGTTCATTTTCAATGCATGAATTGGGTATATATGGTGGACAATTCGAAATGTTCACTCTTGACGACTGCGACACCAAAGGTGAAACAATAACAAACGCTCCACTTACCCAAATTCCGCTCACGATGATTTCACTCACAACACTTTGATCCTTTAGGAACACCACCACGGTCTTGTTCATCCTAGAAGCGGATACAATATTTTCGAATCCAATTTGTTCTCCGATAGCGACTAGCACGTCCTCGACTGTCACACTAGCGTCAGGCACACACCTGACTCCATGGCAGAGCGACCCAGATGGAACTTCCATCTGCCCTCCGCCAGACACGAGACAAACTTTTACCTGGCAACTATTTTTCCTCAAAGTCTAAATTATTCAAATTAAACCTTTAACTAACAAACAACACCAACAAAATAAAAAGAAAAAAAAGAACACGAGAATAGTATAGGAAAACTACCCCAGAAACGCTCCTCTCACCCGTGAGACGCTCACATTCCCCCCAAACTCCCAGCATGCACCAAGAGAGAGAGAGAGAGAGAGAGAGAGAGAGAGAGAGACAGAGAGAGAGAGAGACAGAGAGAGAGAGAGAGAGAGAGAGAGAGACAGAGAGAGAGAGACAGAGAGAGACAGAGAGAGCGAGAGAGAGAGAGAGAGAGAGACAGAGAGAGAGAGAGAGAGAGAGAGAGAGAGGAAAGAGAGAGAGAGAAAAGAGACAGAGAGAAAAGAGAGAGAGAGGAAAGAGAGAGAGAGAAAAGAGAGGAAAGAGAAAAGAGAGAAAGAGGAAAGACACAGGAAAGGGTGTCTAACTGTTACCCAGTTTTTCACCAAGAAAGGTGTGTAGACCATAGTCTGTGAGTGGTATTTACCTGTTGGCTTAATGTCCAAAGTGAAAGTGAGCAACAGACTAGTGTTAGCCTACATTTAATCACCATTTAATCAGTGCAGGGAAACGCTTAGCACTATAATAACTCTGGTGTGGAAATTCCATTTCACATGTCGACTTTATTTTCTTGTTGGCATATATGTGCAGCTAAATTAAAAAATCTGCTGTTCTTATTGTTTTGAGAGGATGATGTTAATTTATTTTGATGGAAAAGTGAATATATATTTAAGTTTGTTCGTTTTTTTTTTTTTTAATCTTTCAATAATAATTATCATAATATTTAATAATAATTTTGTCTAGAGAATTTTCCATTTTGTCAAATTTTACGAGACTGTAAAAGATAGCCTTCAGCACATTTTTTATGGTTGCTTTTAATCTTGCATCAAATAGTGAACTTTATAATAGACATGTACAAATGACCAGCAGTAAATATTGTGCTTGTACTAGTATTGAAATAAAAGAAGCAAGATGCCTTTAATTACAGTTATGTGAAGCTTTTGATGATACAGTTTGGTCCTAGAGATGTGGTGACAACAGCTGCACAGAGGGGGCCCAATTTGAATTTTTGTCATGGGGCCCAAAATTCCTGGCGGCGCACCTGGGCCAAGGCTGAGCGTTTCTTTGTGGCAAGCATGAAGCAAACAACCACTCCTGGTGATCAGAGTTCTCACATGTTTTTCACACGCACAGTGAGAGAGCAGCAAGTCGTAGAGGGAAATCAGACCGCACAGTGAGAGAGCAGCAAGTCGTAGAGGGAAAACAGACCGCACAGTGAGAGCACATAAATCGTGAGCTTGATATATACTTTGCATACGGTTTACTCATACAGTGAGTTAGTATTTAACAAGAACTTCGCTGAAATCGCACAGTGTATGCCCGCCTTTAAGCGTAATTCGGAACTCGGTTACCCCGCCTTTAAGAAGTTTTGTCTCTTTATTTTAAATCAGTGTTTTTAATCCATACAGTGAAGAAGCAGTGTTTGATTTCTACATTATTCAGTTTCTTTGTAAAGATGCTGTAAAACAAGCTTACACCACTTAATAGTATCTCACGTTGAATTTACTCAGAGTTTAAGTAGACAAGACACATTTGTGAAGATCATTCACGCCAGTTCTCACAGATCACAAGCAGAGGTCAGCATGACATAAGAAACATGAATCTGATCAATATCATCTTAAACACATGTGATGTGAGTTAAATCAGTCCCACACTCCAAGATTCAAATCTAAATCTAAAGTCTAATAAATATATCATTAACAAACTTATGAATCAGGGAGAATCATAATGAGTTTATGAAGTCAGCACAGTTCAGCGCATGCGGGAAGATATGCAGTGAAATGAGAGTCAAACTGAAATCTGCTTGTGTGACATGAAGAGACATGAAGATTCATCGCATCCAACTAAATGAAATATTGATGATTTAAACACAGAAGAAAAGATGTCAAGACATGAAAACAAAGAAGCAGCTGCTGCTGTAGTTCAATGGCAGGTGTGCTGAGTCTCTTTATTCTTCTGCTTCTTCTGGAAGACATTCCCATCGGATTGATTTCTCCATGACAGCGTGACGTTGCCTTCCAAGCCCTTCATGTTCAGGGCGTGCTGGATCTGAACATCATCATCACCATCATCATCAGACTTACATCACTTTAAATCAGCATCATGAACTCCATTATCTATCAGCAATAAACATGAAGAAACACGTTCAAACATCATTCACCTTCTCCAGAACTTTCTTCTTCACTTCAGGATCGTTCACGTTCTCATCTGATTTCACTTCCACTCTCAACACCTGTCTCTTCTTCTCTGTGGGAGGAGCAGCGGTGGGAGAAGAAGTGGGAGGAGCAGCAGTGGGAGACACTGTGGGAGGAGCAGTGGGAGGAGCGGCTGTGGGAGAAGAAGTGGGAGGAGCAGCGGTTGGAGCAGCAGTGGGAGGAGCTGTGGGAGGAGCAGCAGTGGGAGGAGCTGTGGGAGGAGCAGCGAGAGGAGGAGCATCAGTGGGAGGAGCTGTGGGAGGAGCAGTGGAAGGAGCAATGGGAGAAGCAGTGGGAGGAGCTGTGGGAGGAGCTGTGGGAGGAGCAGCAGTGGGAGGAGCTGTGGGAGGAGCAGTGGAAGGAGCAGCAGTGGGAGGAGCTGTGGGAGGAGCAGTGGAAGGAGCAATGGGAAAAGCAGTGGGAGGAGCTGTGGGAGGAGCAGTGGAAGGAGCAATGGGAGAAGCAGTGGGAGGAGCTGTGGGAGGAGCTGTGGGAGGAGCAGCAGTGGGAGGAGCTGTGGGAGGAGCAGTGGAAGGAGCAGCAGTGGGAGGAGCTGTGGGAGGAGCAGTGGAAGGAGCAATGGGAAAAGCAGTGGGAGGAGCTGTGGGAGGAGCAGTGGAAGGAGCAGTGGAAGGAGCAGCAGTGGGAGGAGCTGTGGGAGGAGCAGCAGTGGGAGGAGCTGTGGGAGGAGCAGTGGGAGGAACAGTGAGAGGGGCTGCACCTGCGGGAGAAGAATGTATAACAAAGCTAATGAAGATCTTCTGTTCTTCAGTCACAGTTCACACAAAAACATTCTGAATGCATTACAAAACGATCAAACATTCAACTTTATTAAAGGAATTGATTTTCTTACACTGAAACACAAGCTCGATACTCACCACTGTGGCAAAGAAAAGTGTACGGCTCTGTACATAACACATCCTGCCATCCATCAATTGTCGTAGCAACGCAGGTTTGATAGGTCTCATCATTGTTTGGCTGTCCAGCAGCCCATCGGTTAAATAAGAAGTTGCTCTGATCAGACCAGATCCATGGAGAGACATTATTCACCCGATACAGTCCAATCCAAACCTTTCCAGTTCCTCCTGTATAGCTCATCACCTCATCTTCATCGGTCATGTCTGTAATTGTGGCTAAATCGGTGTACATTTCTGTGCAGTATCTCTGAGCTTCATACCAGGTCATAGTCGAACTCACATAGATAAACCTCTGTGAGAACAAGACATCTAACACAGCTGAAACACACACAGAACATGTGTTACTTCACTCCACATTCATGAAAACAGCTTATATTACATCAAACATGTTCATGATAAATTTGACATTTGTGAAACTGACCTGATAAGAGCAGAAGAACTAAAAGAGTCCTCATGATGTCAAGCGCCGTCCGTACGTCTGCAGCTACAAGATCTCTCTGAACTTTCATTAACATGTTGTTGACGTGTGGATGACTGACTGACATGAAAATATCATTCAAAGAGTGTCAGCAGACACTTACGTCACCAACTGCTTCACAAATCACATCTCTATGAACACACAGAACAGAATTACATATCTGCGATTCATGATCTATCATTCCTCTTCTTTTAAATGCCCATAATATTGAACTTTATATTTAGAAAGTCTCAATAATTGTGATAAAGTGAATACATTCAAATGCAGTGTTAAAAACAAACTGATATTTGTTTTCATAAGTGTTTGTTTCATCTTTTGCTAGTTATCTCAAAGTTGTCAGAGTTTAGAAAAACAGATTTTTGTTTCTCTTCCAACAAATGAGCTAAACACTCTTACAGATCAAACAAACCACGTGTGTTTAATGATGTGCCATGTTTTTAGTTGCATTAGTTGACTAAACTACCAAAAAAAAACAGAAAATGGCTCTGGATTAGAACAGCTTGTGGATCCCATCTGGGCAGCAAGGTAGAGACAGGTGGTATGCGGTCACGCTTAGGCACGACTCAGGGAGAAGGACGCCCCTGCCACCAGGGATAGAGGTGGTATGGCATGGAGGGGGTGTTCCTGGGACGCTGGGTCACCATTGAGCATTCTGGAAACGTTGTGGCCTTCAATCAAGGAAACGTTGATGGAGCAGGGTGACCACCTTGTCATGATTCTGCCTCATCATGTCATGTCTATTCTTGGTCTTGTGGCAGAGTCATGGCGAAGCCTTAGGTTTTCAATATAAGGTGGGCTCATCCTCCAATGAGGATATATATAAATAAATAATGTATATTATACTGGGAAATAACCTTATCTCGAGATGTCAGGAACACAGCATTAGGAAGCACTTATTATTTATTATTAATTCCCCAAACTCAGATTTCATCACTTCATTGACATTAATGCCAGACGCTCATTGCTTTACGCTATATATTTATATTTGTATCTTAGTTTGTGCAATCACTGGGACCACACGTTCTTACCACTGAGCTACAGGAGAGTATCATCACTTCATCTCTTTTGTCTCTGTTGACATGTGAGAGTTGTGTTGATTTTAAACACTGTCATGAATTATTCATTCGAGTGGACAGAAATGTGTCTGTAAGAATCAAATGTAAGACGATGATGATGATGATGTGTGTTTAGTTCTGACATAAGAGGTGAGAGGTGTAACTCGTTTGAACTGATGATGTAAACAAACGAGTTTAAAGCAAATCACTCTTTTACCATAATTGACAGACCAAACAAATGATGTGCGGTGTTTAATAATGTGTGACTCTTTCTTCTGTTCACCAGTCTTGTTTTCCTCATTTCTGTTCCTGCACATGTACATGATGTTTGATTCATTTTATGAGTTTATCATCTCAGGATGAGACCCCAAGAAGAGAAATTTGAGGAAAAAAACAATAAAGAGTTTTTGTGAATTTCTGCATGTGAGTGCATGAGACATTTTCTAAATGATATTATTTTATTTTAGTGATGGGCTTGTTGACACTTTTGATTAGAGGCTCACTGCATTTTGTTGTCTTTGTACTTCACACAATAACTATAAAGTTAAATCTAATCTTCAATATAATAAAATAAACACATTCAGAAACCTGTTGATAGTGAAATTGATTTTTTTAGCTACAACTATTTAAATAATTCAAAACAACTGCACAAACAATAAAACAATAATTATTCAAATGTAGTAATTTTACCTTTATTTTTAGTACAGTTACAATGAGAGGACAAGAAACGAAGTGGAAGGGGTCAGGACAGGCTCTTGAGCCGGGACTCAAACTCGGGTCACCCAGAGCACCACAGCTCCATATGTCAGAGCACTAACCACAAGGCTGTCGACTCCGACCTCATGACATCATAAAACAACATTTAAACACAACAACAAAACTTCACACTGTTGACTTTTTACATGTAAAACCTTGTTGTACAAATGATGATAAAAAGTGTAATTTTCATAAAAAACATCAAATTCACCATGGCAACATTAACCAAACCTTTTCATTTATTATTGGTTTCATCAGAGGGAATCTTGGGAAATGGAGTCCACAGTGAAACAGTCAATGTGGTGTGTGGCGATCTCTGGTGGCAGGGAACAGATTTGTTACAATTATAACATGTAATGACTACAAATAACTTAGTAAAAAGTTAAAACAGCCCATTTATTTGAGGGTGACATGACGTGATGGTGAGTAAATGATGTAAGAACTCACATTTTGATGAACTCTATATTGCTGAAACGGAGGATTTCTAGTTCGTGCTTTACGCAGGACTAGATAATGATATATAAATATCAAAATAAATCACTATTTTATGTTATTTAATGAAGATGAAATAAGGATGAGATTTTCTCCTGTTTAGCAAATGCAAATTTAGCGAAAAATGCTAGTTTCACGAGTTGGCAAAGCAATGATAAATGGCTCCGCAAACCCCGCCCCTAAACCTGACGTCATTGGGGAAACGTCATATCATAACAAAACATACGAATAAGATCGTGGGAAATCAAGTATTCCCGCGAGACTGTGTGTTATGCGGTTGTGCTGGTATTTATCAATGTGTATGTTCTGTTGGTGTTGTCATAATGCTGATGAGCTTTAGTTTACATTTGGGACAAATGCTGCATTGTAGTCAGTTTATTTTATGTCATTAACTGTAATTCCTGCTAGATAGATATTAACTGCAAGAGAATACGTTTTGATGTATATTTACTGTCATCTGAACTAAAGGTCTCTTTCACTGTTCAATTCTGTGAATTTCAGCCTTGACCATAAATGACTTAATCTATGATAAACTTCTGAGTCAAAGTTTCACTTTTAAATGACTGAACATGTTATCCATTCTAGACCGACTGTGTCCTCTGAGCGTCTCTTGTCCGCCTCATACGTCATCAATACTCTATAGCTGCGTCTGAGTTCGCTCATAATCCCTATACAGCGAACGCTAAACAGTATAAACTATATGGGGAAGAAATGAAGTCGAATGAACAATTTCGGATACTGATGTAATATATCCTGCGTCTGACAGTACAGTCACGGGCATTCATCAAAACGCCTAACGTTTACACATCTTTTTCATTGTACAAATTTAATGTAAAGACCTGTGCAGAGCCGTTGAGAGAGAGAGTCGCGTCTTCTCTGTTGACTCCAATAAGTGTCAATAGTTTCCGGAAATTACAAGTTATGCATGAAGCTGCGACTAACCAGACCAACTGAGCTAAACTTTTAACCCATTTAAAGACGACTGCCAGTTATTGAATAAAAATGAAAGAAATAAAGAATTTAAAGAGAAAACATAACTTCCTGGATCTATCTGAAGCCTTCATGAATCACGTGGCACAACAGCGTTTTAGACTTCCGTTGGCGGATCTCTCTCTCTCTCACAATGGCTGTGCACCTGTGTGGCTTTATGGATTGTTTTGTAAAATGATAAAGTTCATTTTCACATTATTTATTTATAATAAAGAGAACACAACAAATGTTTGCCACGTTTATTTACTATTACATTGATTAAGTTTAAACAGTTAATTAATATATTCAAAATGAAACACTATAGTGTATATAGCATTCATTGAATCAGTTTATTATCAAAATGTAGAAACTAACTGCCAACAAGAACGAAGACAAGTGGAGAAACGTACATTTGGTCACTTTACTCCAGCTTCTAATAAGAAGGTTGATTCATGTTGTATCATCTGAAATATGAGTGAGCGGGTGTACATCTTCTTTACACCCAAAATCAGAATTCATTGTTTATTTATTAGTATACACTATACTTAATGTGCATATTGTGTTCTTAATATGCATAAATGTTGTTGTTTATATTTCTCTCTAATACAGAAGCTGTGTTGTTCACCATTACAGAGCCCAAAGACAACTAGATATAAATCTACAACGAAACATAGCTTATTTCCTCAAGAAAGAAATACACTGCATTCAAAGTTTTTTATTCTTGAATAGCTGGCTTTAACTAATAATGTGAATAAGAGATGAATTCAGAATTTGATCAAAACATACATTTAAAAATGTGTCCTTCATGTTTATACGTGTATGTCATACGTCTGACATCCACGACATTCCTCCAATCCATTCTGTGATTGGACGTTCTCAAGGACTTCTGGGTTGTAAGTTGTGTGGGGCCTGCTCTAGTGCGGTTTCATGAGGTATCGAGCCCCCCCTCGAATTCGGTCCCCGATAGGACCCCGACTGGTATAAAAATTCACATTTTTGTGAGTGTTCGGTAAGTGCTAGGGCTATTTTTTCCGCAAGCGCTAGCTAACTACGTAGTTCTTAATAAGCTTAATAAAACAGTAAGAACGAGAGTTGTTTGATTTCACTACTTATAGCCTCATAAACATACTACCATGGCAAACACTTAATGTAAAAGATGTTAATGGTAATTTTAGCTCCATACAAGTTCTTGTGACATGTATCGTAAAGTAATTTTCAATATTCCAAATAGACGTTCTTTCAGCCAATAGAATCACTCGGGGTCCTTAAGGGGACCTAATTCGAGGGGGGGACTCGATCTTCACAGTAGACCGCATGCAGGCCAAAAATAATAATAACTTTATATTATATAGCGCCTTTAAAATAAGCATCTCAAAGCGCTTTACATAGGTCAAAGTAGTGACAAAAAATCAACCTATACTAGAAATCAATAACAACAAGATAAAAGACAAAAAGAGAAACAAGCAATTTCACTAAACAATAAATCAAAAAAGGCAGTCACATACCTCACATAAAAGCTAATCTAAAAAAAGTAGAGATTCTGCATTTCTTATCGCAGAGGGAAGAGTATTCCATAGCTTTTGGGCCAGAGAGGAAAAAGCCCCGTCACTCATAGATTTTAAGTGAGTTGCTGGGACCATTAAAAGACCAGCTACAGTAGAACGGAGGTTTCATGCTGGAGTGTAGGGTACCAAAAGATCAGGCAAATATCGTGGAGCCAAATCATTTAAGGCCTTGTGTGTCAACAGAAGGATTTAAAAATCATTCGTAACATGACAGGAAGCCAAGGTTTCCAAAACAGGTGTAATGTGAACAGTTGCGCTGGTCCTAGTCAGGAAGCGAGCAGCAGAGTTTTGTACCAACTGTACTTTGCTAAAGGTAGCTTTTGATGCTCCAGCCAACAATGCATTGCAATAATCAATCCGAGAGAAAACAAATTTGTAAATTCACTTTTCAGCTACAGAAAATGACAGCATGATGGGACGTAATCTGACAATATTTCTGAGATGAAAATAAGATACTTTAACTGTATTCTGAACATGTATAGACCAAATGTTTGGTTTGCATCAAATGTCACTACCAAATTTTTTTATTTAGTTTAAAACTGTAAAACAGAGTCATCCACATTCAGGGGCTAAAGGCTCAGCTTTATGTAACTGTGAAGTGAACCAATGAGCATCATTTCAGTCTCGTCACTGTTCAAACAGAGAAAATGATCAGACATCCATGTTTTAATCTCAGAGATAAATTGAGAGAGAACATAATCTCTTTTGCCATGCACTCCAAAGAACCTAATATACCGACATAAGTAGGCGAATTGGAACGCAGGGAATGAGTTGTTCTTGAATTCGGACAACACTACAAATTGGCGGACACCCGATATAGAGCACTGTTTAGGAGAAAGGGGCGAATTCAGACACAGTTAGGACACCTTTAAATGCAAACTTCTTTCTCAGCTGTGGACAGGGCTGGGCAGTATTTATGATACATGTACAGTGCTCAGCGTAAATGAGTACACCCCCTTTGAAAAGTAACATGTTAAACAATATCTCAGTGAACACAAAGTTTAATAAAACATCTGGTTTATAATATTACTTAGATCACTACTACATCTAGTACTTTGTATGGCCTCCATGATTTTTAATGACAGCACCAAGTCTTTTATACATGGAAAGAACAAATTGGTGACATTTTGCCCTCTTTAAGAGACTGGATGCTGGATGGAGAGTGATGCTCAACTTCAGAATTCCTCATAGATGTTGGATTGGGTTCAGATCAGGAGACATACTTGGCCATTGAATCACTTCCACCCTGTTCTTCTTCAGAAATCCATCAGTGGCCTTAGATGTGTATTAGGATCATTGTCATGTTGGAAAAAGTGCACGACGACCAAGGGCACGGAGTGATGGTAGCATCTTCTCTTTCAGTATAGAGCAGTACATTTGTGAATTCATGATGTCATCAATGAAATGCAGCTCCCGACACCAGCAGCACTCATGCAGCCCCACATAAGGACACTGTCACCACCCTGTTTCACTGTAGGCACCATACATTTTCTTTGTATTCCTCACCTTTGCGACACCATACAGTTTTGATGCCATCAGTTCAAAAACATATATCTTGGTCTCAGCATGCCAGATTTTAAGCTAATTTATCCCCCCCCATTGATATTGCTTTTAAAAGTAAATTGCACATCTGCTGTTGAAGGCAGAATCCTGTAAGTACTTCAGGTAATGAGACAGGTGGTGTACTGTACCTATATGTTCATTTCCATGAGGAGCAACAGATGAGCGCTCTCCTTCACTGTCTAACTCTGTCTCATCACTGTCATCCTGCATCTCCCTCTGCACACCACTTTCCTCCTCTCATTACTCGGCTTACTACCCTGACTGATGAAGTATAGTAATTTTCCTCTTCTTTTTACCTCAGAGGTGCAAAACCAAAATATAGTAACCTTAACATTATGGGCAAGCATTTCAAAAATATTCCTTTGCAATACTTTGTATATTATCATTTGGCTGCCAACTGCCAACAAAACGTTTTTATTCCCTTTCAAGGATATGACACAGACAGACTATCAACATTAAAACGGTCATTTGACTCGGCTCTAAAACGAATATTATGGTTTGTTTTAGATGTAATATAATGTGCATACACGATTTAAGGTTAAAAAACGTTGCATTTTACACATACCTTCCATATTCTCTGAAACGCGCAGATATTTAACAAAGCTCATGGCTCTGAAAAGCGAGGTTTGCTATGATTGGTCAGGTCACTAGTGCGTAGTGATTGGTGGAATACTGCATAATGTATTGCCTCTTACCATATTTGGAACATCAGGCTGCGCCGGCGACGGTACTATGAGATTTACAAAGACCACCCACCTTACTTGCGTACACATTTGGGCGGTCTTAGTCAAATCACACCACAAAGTGACTGTGGCAAGGGGGGCATGGTTTTGCGAGGTCTGCGGCAGGAGAGAGAGTGTTGAGTGAGGTGAGCACGTGCAAAATAATCAACACCTGTATTTAATTGCAGTGAGGGCGCGGAAAGACCAGATATAAGGAAAGCAACCAATAGACAGAAAGAGGGAGAGATACAGACTGAAGACAAGAGACTAAAGGGATTGCTAACCAGGAAGTGACGGTGTGCTGGAGAATTCGACACAAAGTTAATTTATTGTTTTGGACTCTATAATTTGCAGAATCTCTAATAAACTTATGTCTCGCCACCTCGTTGTCTTCCTTACCCACAAGCTGAACCCTACAGTGACATACATGTGTGGGGGTGTGGTACAGGAGGCGTTTCAGGCAGGTCTGGGGATGCATTCACTTTTAGATAGAACTTAAATTTTTGCAAATTTTACGTGTCTTATACATGCATGGGCAACTTTTATCACACCAAAGACACAGAAAAACAAGTATTTCGCCATAAGACCCCTTTAAGCTAAATCAGCACTGAAAGTTGAATTTACTTTTAATGGCCTTCTACAACACTCTTTTAAATGACAACTTTCATACTGCTAAGTTAACAGCCTAAATAAATTTAGCAAACTTTACCATGTCTGTTTCAACTTCAGCATACAGCCAAAATATACAAACATTAAGACAAGAAACATTTCAAACAAAGTGAATAAAATTAATTCTTCTTGTTAACTTACCTGTGACCTCTTCTCTCGCAGTGGGAAATAGGCAGTCCTCCTACTGCACGCTCAAAATCCATTGGAGCACACGTGAACAACAACAACACTACTTCTTCTATTGTAATTGTGTGGTGGTTGAAATTGAAGTTGAGTGTATTACAAACAAAGTGTATGCCACCTCATTTTGGGTAGAGAAGTACTTGTTTGAGGTGCACTGTTGAAATACGTCCATATGGGAACAACTGTGTACAGAAATGGTTCTGCAAAAAAGTTGCCGGCAAAGCGGTGGTGGGGGGCCGGGGGGTGGCCAAAGATTAATTTATTTTTTAGGGGCTCCACCCCTGTTTGATTGGTATGCTGTGATGCAAGCTGCTACAGTGGTACTGTGGTATCATCTCGGTGAAACGAGATATAGATCTGGGTGTCATCAGCATAACAGTGGTACGAGAAGCCATGTGCCCGTATGATGGGAGATGACAGGGTTGCTAGCAGTATCTGCTGATTGACAGTTGTAAAATGCTGCAGATAGGTCTAGCAGAATCAGGACAGAGGATTTAGATTCTGCCTTGGCTAGCCGCAGTGCCTCTGTGACCGATAGCAATGCAGTATTGGTGGAGTGATGAATTAAGGAACTGCTTCACAAGTAAAATCCAAAATATTAGAGAAAAAAATTATAACAATGCAACCACAAGTGAAACCCGCTGAACAAACTAACTACAGCACCCCTAAGGAGAAATGCAATTATTTTCTACAGTAGATCACGATGAACTCTCTAAAATCATAAGATCATCTAAATCAACAACATGCATGCTAGACTCTATACATACAAAACTACTGAAAGAGATGCTTCTCTTCTTAGTAGTATTAACTAATGTCTGACGTTGCTGCTAGACCTTAGTGCTGCATTTGAAACCATTGACCACAGCATACTCCTACATAGACTCGAAAATTACATCGGCATTAACGAAATAGAATTGAAATGGTTTGAGTCTTGTTTATCTGACCATTTTCAATTTCTAGCAACAAACAATGAGGTGTCACGCAAATCACAAGTCCAGTACGGTGTACACAGGGCTCAGTCTAATGGCCTCTGCTTTTTGCATTATGCATGCTGCCTCAAGAAGATATAGTAAGCTACACGGGATTAGCTTTCCCTGATATGCTGATGATACTCAACTTTACCTTTTCCTCGAAGCCTCATGAAACACATCGAATAATGGAATGCATAGTTGAAAAACTGGATGAGTAACAATTTTCTTATAACTGAACTCGGACAAAACAGAAGTGTTACTTATTCGACCGAAAACCGCCGTACGTTACAATCAAGAATACTGCTTGACTATTGATGGATGCTCCATAAAACCCTCATCGTCAGCTAAGAATATGACGTTCTATTCGATAGTACTCTGTCATTTGAGAGCCATGTCGTCAACACCTGTAAAATTGCATTTTTCCATCTTAAGATATGTCTAAACTACGTCCTATGCTGTCACTGTCAGATGCAGAGAAGTTAATTCATGCATTCATGACATCAAGACTAGATAACTGTAATGCACTTTAGGTGGTTGCCCTGCAGGCCTATACAAAAACTCAACTGGTTCAAAACGTGGCAGCTCGAGTTCTTACACATACAAAAAAGGTTTGAGCCTATTAGCCCCGGTTCTGTCAACCTTGGATTTGCACTTTACCTATAAAGCATCGCATTAACTTTAAGATCTTGCTTATTACCTATAAAGCCCTACATGGTTTAGCTCCGCAGTATTTGAGCGAACTTCTATTGTATTACAGTCCTCAACGTGCATTAGGCTCTCAGGCATCCTGTCAGTTGGTAATACGTAGGATTTCAAAATCAAGTGCAGGTGCTAGATCCTTTTCCTATCTAGCACCTAAACTTTAGAATAGTCTCACCTGCACTGTCCGGGAGGCAGACACACTCTGTCAGTTTCTTGCATACACTACACTTCCATAATATTATTTTTTTGGGTTTAGGCTGCATTATTTAGATCAACTGGGAACCAGGTAGACTTCCAGTAACAACTGATGTACTTGTTGCACCCAAGAGTGCAGAACAGTACTCTACTCTCAGCCAGTCTTGTCTCATTGTTCCAAGGTTACCGCAGTATGCAGTTCATGTCATGACCTGATGGGAGTATGGAGAATGGGAAGCTTTTGCCAGAGGGGAACTGGAATCCTCTGGTTGAGCCTGGGCTCTCCTGAGTTTTTTTTTTCTCAAAAAAAATATTTTTTCTATATAAATTAAGTTGAGTTGAGTTGATTTTGCTCATTACATCAAAACCAGAAATGTAACAATATAACCGAAAGCAAGTTCCCCCTTAACTACAGTAGACCTACTTGTTAAAAATAAGAGTTGTTTTTGTGTTCTATTCTACAAAAGTGTTGAGTTAATGTGTAATTCTTGTAAAAAAAGTATATTGTACATTGCTGAGTTTCATTCTTATAAAATCTTTTAGTATATACATTTTTCATTGAGTGGATTGTTGCGTGTTGGTTAGGTTTGTGCCTGGGGGGCACCATGAGGTCTTGTTCTACCAGTTCTACCAGTCCCCTCTGAGAACTCCTCTGTAGACGCTGCACATTTTCATGGGTTTTTGGTTGTATTTGCATAAAGAACATCACTTTGAATGATGTTCTGTGCTGTCTGGCTGATGGCATCACTCCATCCGTGACTTCATGTTATTCCAACCGGAAGAGTGCTTTGCATAGAAGGTTGTCCAAAATACACAACTTTTGACTCACTCTTAACTTCATTTATACCTAGAAGACATCGAACATCATCAGGGCTCTTCAGCTTTCACCAATATTACTGGTAAGTTGACTTCACAGTTACAGATGATTGTGTCGCACGTTTAATAATTGAAGTATACAAACAGTCAATCGAATTATAGTTTCTTTTCTGTGTATTTATTTAAGTTTGTTTATTAAGACTTTAGTCTGAAGGAGAAATCTACTTCAATCCTGTATGTATTATAAAACATTTGATCTTGTGTTGATATTTCCTCATGGTTTGGTTTCGACACAACCTAAAATCATCACTGTAAAATAAATAGCATCTGCGAACACACAGTCATTGTGATTATGCGAGACTTGATTTTGAGATATAAACCACATTCTCAAAAATTCAACAGCTGATGAAGATGGAAGACCGTCTGTTTCAGATATCGCTTCTGCTTGGTGAGTTCTAGAGTTCATAACTTATTTGAAAGCTCACATCCTTATGTTTGTGGATTGTTATTTTTGATTTCACTGGGACTTTAAATATAGAGAATTTGTGCAAAAACCAATGAATCACATATTTGAAAGTCTCGCTAGAAATGCCAACGAAAGTTATTGAGAGTGAAAAGAAACTTGCATTTATATGTAATAGTTCCTGCTCGACCAATCACCCTCCTCACACACGTACACTCATAGCATTGTGGGATATAAACGGCAGCACAGGATACATCTATTCTGCCTTCAAAAATCCACCAGATGTAGCTATCTCATGAGACAGAAAGACAAAGAATTTGGATTCAGACGGGCCTTGATGCCTTCCTGCAGGGCATTGCTAGACCTGAAGCTCACCTGGGGCACACGTCCCAATTTTTTTTCCATCTATTTAAAGCTTAACTCAAAACTCACTTATTCAGAATAGCTTATCCTACATGGTTACCGTCGGCATTTAAAATCCTGTTATATTGATTTATATCTATTACTTCTAATGCACAGTGACCTTGAGAGTAATAATATGTATTAGACCATGGTCTGTTTGAATACTGGATTCTGATTGGCTGGAAGGTGCCCATTTAAAGCCTCTAACGCACTGGTAGCTCCAGTCAATTTGATAACATTTCAAATGAACTGACAAAATAAGCGTCGTTTTCACCTGTTTGATCTAAAATCACACTGTAAACATCATTAAATGTTTAAATTAGGCAAAAAATCATGATATAAGCGGGATAATTCCCAGCTAGCCGTGCAATAAGGGATAATGATATTATCTTAACTTTTGGCAAATAACCATGGTATACTGTAAGCAGGATAAACCACAGCTAAAAGGATTTTAATGCGCAACTAGCCTTGGATTATCCTGTATTTATTATTATCACTTTTTTCTTAAAAAACCTGCTATGTGTAAGTATGTAACATGATGCACTATAAAGACTTTGCTCGCTTAAACCACTATTCCTATACAGTGCAACAAAACTGGGGAAGGTCAACATTTATCTATTTAAAAATATTGAAGTATCTTTAACATTCCTAACATAAACTTAATTAACATGGTTGCATGCACTGTATGGAATGATGAAAGCAGAGAGATTAGTTTCTCTCTCGACTCCAATCGTTAACCAATGATACCAATGAATAATTACATCTTTTCAAGAATTTACAATGATAATATTTCAAGAAACCAGTTATTTTATGGCTCCAAGAACATATTTTATGAGCAAAAAAATAATATTTTCTGGTTTCGAAGCCAAGTTGGTTAATTTTTTCAAACTGTACTGCGTATATTAGCACATAGTTATCTCAGCCATGGGTACTGCCAAACTAGCTAGTAAATCAAATATTCATTTCATTTCTGAAACAGAACACAGATGTTTTTCTAAGCAACAATCCAATTTTACAGACTTGACGAAAGTTTCCTAAGACATTTCCCATTTTCCCTTTCTGATTCCATTTTCATGCCTTGTGCAAAAAAATTCTGATGTCCGTCTACAGGGGCTATTAATGATCAAGTCAAAATAAGAGAATAGATATTATTTCGAAACTTACTTTAGTTTGGTCTGTAAGGCTGGTGCCAAGATGTCCACACCAAAAGTGCACCCCATCCAGAGAAACACAGAACTTCATCAAATACAAAAAACTCCCCACAGGGTCATCTCCATCTCAGACAGCACATGACAATAAATAATTATTACCATCAACACCTCCACATCTGTTCTCTTCTCCCCCTCTCCTCTTTCTCTCCAACTGAACTCAGAGCACTTCCAAGCTCACCCATGAACTGGATTAGACCTTATCTTTTATGAACAAAGAATCTTCTTATGCATATTCTGTCTCATTTCCACAGCAGTAGAGATCATAACATAGGTTTGAGGGTTTAAAGATATTCTGCTTGCTGATGAGGGGTGTGTCTTCATGTAAATGGCCATTTGTGGCCGGATCAGATCCAGCACAGAGTCATTTACAATGTAAATTGTTGTCGTGTGGTATTTTGATCTAGGTATTTAAGGGAAGTTAGCAAAATGTTGGTGGTGTGTGTGCCTTTGAAACTTTTTCTACTGTCAGGTACTGTATGCATCTTAGACTCATAGAGGCCACGTTTACACGATGAAGATCGGAAAAGTTTGTACTAAAACATGAATACTGGGGCACATGCCCCAGCAAAAGGGGCCTAGCGACGCCCCTGCCTTCCAATTCAGACTCTGAAGGAAACTTTTTCATTATGTCAGGATTTCACTCGGATCCCCTTGAATGCTATACAAAAATGAGCTGTTTTATACTCGAATACTCTCCGATATTTAGCCTTTTTTATTGTAAGCCAATAACGTGAATTTGTCTCTCTGTAGGAGTCTTATGTTCACGAGGCTTTCACGGTCGGTATATTTTGATCCAGACCAACAAAAACTGGATGAAGCTCAAGCTTTCTGTCGACAGAATCATCTGCACTTGGCTACTTTTCACAATGAAATCGATTGGGAGAACTTCCGAGAAATGATGTCTGCCAGTAATGTCGCATCAAAAGTCTGGCTGGGATTGTACGTTGACTTCAACACCTGGCGATGGTCTTACCAGAACCAGAACTTAACATTGACCGAGTGGAACTCTGGAGAACCCAACAATGCTGGAGGCCGTGAGGAGTGTGGTGTGCTGATAAAATATGGGAACAATATAATTTGGAACGACATTCCTTGTCATGTTAATTTGAGCTGTGTTTGCTATCACGGTGAGAAATGATATTTATACAGGAAAAACGAGAACACACCTGCTTGTAAAGTTTGATTGTATCTTGAATAAGTTTTGAAAAAAATATTTATTGGTGAAAAAGCCTTTCCGTACAATATCACCTTGGATTGATTATAAATGTGGTTTTGCCTTCTGACATAAATACAATTTATCAAGATATTTTGAGAAATGTTTTGGTGGTTTCGCTTCCATACAATGAAAGTCCAGTGATGTCAGAATTGTTGTTTTTGAGTGAACTATGACTTGATATTTAACCATCTTTTCCATGCAATGAAATGTATACTGCATATAAAAATGTGTGTGTTCCTTTTGACAGCGGAGACGAACCGATTAATCCATGTTTCCGATCAGCAGAGGACGTGGCGTGAGGCTCAGCTGTACTGTCGAGAACTTTACACAGATCTGGCCACCATACGCAATGCTGACGATCACGATCAGATCATCAACTTGACAACGGAAAACCTTCACACCTGGATTGGCTTGTTTTGGGACTCTTGGATGTGGTCGGATGGGACGGCTGTCTCTTCCACTTCTGTCGGACGGGTTAACGCAAATGGAGCGAATGAATCGTGTGGATTGGCTGATTCTCAGGGTAGAACTGAAGACGCTGCGTGCTCTCTGCTGCTTCCTTTTGTCTGCAGTCAAGGTATCTTACATCTTATATATATATTTGCTTTCAAGTTTAGTTCATGAACAACGATTGTGTGTTTCTACAGGACAGTGGAGACAGATCGTGAGGTTTGAGGTCAAATCAAACAGAAGCATCGAGAATGACGCTGAGATTCAGGCCCTCATCTTACAGCAGGTGAGGTTATAGTGCGCACACAGTTTTAGGTAAAGAGACGCGATGATCATCAGTCGTGTGTGACGTTGCTTTTGTTGCTCAGATACATGAGGAGCTGTTGCATCGTGGATGGCAGCGAGCACCAAAGCCACATGGAGGGTTCAGACAGATGGCAGTCTGTTTCGTGAGAGAGACCATGTGCGGGAAAGAGAGCCGTCTCTTGACCTTACACCGAACTTGAATGAAACATGTGACCAGACTGTTGGCCTCGAAAGATGAAGAGTTGAATGCAAACCTTGTTTTTGATTTTGTGATTCTGCACCTTTACGTTCATTTAGTCAGACGCTTTAATTCATAGAGACCTTTGCATTTCACATTTTGTCATTTTAGTGTTGCGAGTACAAGAAGTAAATGTAGATTTATATATAGGTTAACATTGTCAACACTCATTTGTTAATATTATTATAAAGAACATGTAAATGTGTGTTTTCTTATGTCAATATGTCCAATTATTTTAAATAAATTCACATGAAAATAAAATCCAGACTCCGCCTTTTGAGGTCAAAACACAGACATCTTAAAGAGACCTTAAAGCTTTTATTGTGTTGAAGCTTGTTGAATATACATAAACTTTACATTTTGTCAATGGAGGGGATTCACTGACACAAAAATTTGAAAAATACAAAAAAAACATTATGAAAAATATCACTTAATCTTGTAGCTGTAGTCTCCCAGAATGTTTTAATCTAAAATCACCCGCATGAGAGTAATACAAAGAAATTCATTTGATTTATTAGAGAAATTGAAGTTAAGGATGATAACGGAGAAATAACTTTGATGATTCAAAGGAAATGCTGGTCCTTGGTATTTGAGAGGTTCGTCATGATTTATTACATTATCTTTAAATATATGTCACATTTCATCTAATATACAGCAGAGACCAAAAGAGATGACCAGAAGGGCCATTTTCTGCAGTATTCTTCAGATTATATTCAAGGAGTAGTTCACTTTCAAAATAATTTTTCATGATAATTCACTCACCCTCATGTCATCCAAGATGTTTATGTATTTGTTTCTTTAGTGGAAAAGAAATGAAGGTTTCTAATGAAAACAAGACAGGATTTTTCTCCAAATAGTGGACTTGAAAGGCTTTAAACCATAACAGACCATGAATAAAGGTCTTATCTAGTGAAACCATCGTAATAAACCATAATAAACAGAGATGCAAGGTGAGCATAGTGGGACATGAACCATCATGAGGTAGGGCTGTCACAATTATGAAATTTGGCTGGCGATTAATTGTCCATCAAATAATTGATATCATGGCGATTAATAGTCTGTTTAAAGGCTTTGACAATTATAACGATAAATTACAATTAATCTAGTCAATAAATAAAATATAGATGCATTAAAAATCAGAAAATTCTTTAAATAACTACTAACGTTCCATATAGAGGGACTTAACAATAAATAAAATAAATGGAGATATAAGGATGATGTCATCTCGCTGTTATAAATGCAGAAAATCTGGAATCGCTTTAAAACTGGACTAACACTCAATTTCTGCCAATCTCAGTGTGCCTATACAGTAGTATCGCATATGGCGTTTTCGTTATAGAGTATTTCGTTTAATTAAATTGATAAAAGAGAGATACAGCTGTATTGTTTACATTATGCACATATGTGCCGATTTCCAACAAAACACGGACATATGATTTAGTTTGACTGACCACATGCGGTTCATGTTTGCCATCTTATAGCGCTTGGACTGCTCGATCTTTGTACCTGAAATGCAGTGAGCAAACAAACACAGCTCAACTTCTGTCACTATCGCAATAGTAACGGGGTAAATCTTATTAAGAATGTTGCTTGGCTTGTGGGCGGGCTCTTTCTTTCGCCTTGCCGTGGGCATGCTTTTCCGGGAGAAACGCATAGGTTCCCTGTAGTGGTTATCTGATATAACTGCGATTCTGTCAAATAGTCACAATGAGGGGATTGTTTAATATTGTGACAGCCCTATCACGAGGCGTATGGTACGAAACGAGAAAACACTCAACTCGCGAAAGTAATATTTGGGATAATGTTCAACCTGGTTAACCACAGTTTACACCTCAAACACACGTTCATACAGCTTCAATAACATGATGTAGGAAATATAGGGTGGAGAGATCACATTTATCCACTGCCGTAGTTGTTTAGAGTTCGACGTATGACAGACGGATGTTTTTTCTGGTCATGTGTTTGTGTGACTGTCTGTTTATTGCAGCTGTTCCAATATGAAGTTAGTGAGTCGGTTGATGTCTTTGATGGATGGGTGGCGCTGTAATGTCATGTTGACGACGCTCTTCTGCTCGGGAAAGATCTGCATCAAACTCTGTCTGATCTTCAACGTGTCCTCGTCCGCCCTCACATGCTCGCTTTGACCCCGCTGCTCACCTGCGACTGTCCCCTGAACTCTGCCGTGAACTCCTGGCGTATAGTCTCGATACCGCAGGACTTCAGTGTGAGCACGCGGGGCGGGAGAGGATTGAGACGACGACACGCCAGCAAATGAGTGACTTCCAGGAGGAGGTAAACTGCTGTCAAGAAAGCATAGACGTTCAGTTATATTTATTTCTTTTCAACGCTGTCCGATGAAAGAGGAGAGATGCTCATGTGATGATTTTACCTGTTGTGTGTCTGTAGGAAGTCATTGAGATGAGGTCCGCCGCGGCCCATTGGATCATCTGGTAACATGAACAGATCTCCGGCGAACACGTACTGTAGTAAACTAAAGAACAAAAAAAACAATGCCTTCATCACAGCGTTCAGCATTAGAACTGTTACTTTGTCATTTCTTTCCACCTTCTCTTGATGATGTCTTTCCACGCCGGCGATTCGTCCACAAGATCTCTCATGTTGTCATTGGTCACAATCACGCCATTCGTCTGCTGAGCCAAGTTGAGCATAAACCTGTGAGAAGAGAGAGATAGTACTGATGACAAAAAGATTTCAAAGCAGGTCCTTTATTATCCTACTTCCGCAGTAAAATATACAGTGCTAGCACTATGCTAATTATATGAATTGATTTATTTTAGTTTATAATGCGATTCTTGTCATGGTATACAAATGATATGCAAATATAATCCGTATAACATTTCATTTATAAGTTCCAAGCATTGTAACGATGATGGTGTTGGTCACCTCTCAAGATTGGTCGCTATAAATTGAACAAAGTCCTTACAATTCAAACCCATTGCTAACTCAAATAAAATAAAAAAATGAATAGAATAAATGTGTCACGACTCAGCATGAATTAATAAAACTTTTACCCTGGTAAACTGTGATGTGTGCAGGTGAGACACGATAATACCTGTCATCGTACGAGTTGATCCTTTTTCCCTCCACCTCTCTGGACGGAGTGAACGACAGTAAACCCAGATCCTGCAGGTCGGTCAGGTAATGCTGCTCTACACCCACACAACATTCATACTGCTGTCAAATCCTCATACACGCGTCAAAAACTGCCATGTTCCTACTATAACTGTATAGCGAGTGATAACTTTACCATTCACAAAACATGTGAACTTAAAAAGAATGAAACATTACAGTTCTCAATGGAATGCCTCTAGGACAGATTAGAATGGACGTTCGGCATGCGAATAGCTTCATGGATAATGAAGTCTTACCTTTAATCTTTGGGTCTTTCTTTTGTCTCCACTGAGGGACGAACACTGTGATCTTGCGATGGCCTCTTCCCCAGAAGTGCTGTGCAGCCAGAGCGATGCCTCGACACGAGAAGAACACCCCCAAACCATGACTGCACACAAACCAGCTTCACTTCAACACGTTTTCCTGTCATGTCTTTGACAGAGAATATAGATTACAATATAAATTTGTTTAACCTCTCTATGCGTGTTTTACCTCATAGCAACGTTGCTTCCATCAACGATGATCTGACGCAGCTTATCATCACCTGGGTGTCCGACAGCTGTAGTCTGAAGGGCGTCTTGAGACCCTCGATGAATCTCTGACGTCCCGTCACCCCGGTTGAAGCAGGGGCTTGGCTCGCTCTCGGTTTGCTCTGCATGTCGTGTCGCTGGACACCGGAGATCTTCTGTACTTTAGGGAAAGCTGTGATTTGTGTGCGACCCACAGGTCGGAGGGGCGAATTCATGGGCTGTTGGTAGGGGCTGACATCACGTACGTTTAAGTTCTCAAGGCCAGGTCTCGAGGTGTATGTTGTTTGCGGTGGACCTCTGACTGAAACGAGAGGTTGCAGCATATAGTCGCGCCTCGTCATGGCGTTCTCCTCCACACCGGTCCTTGGATCCGCTGTCGTGTCACAGCCTGTCTTTTGTCTGGTTTTTGAAGCTCCATAAGAAGCTGATGTGGGTTCGGCCCAGTCATACCTGCTGTACACCTGCTCAACATCCTCTTCTGTGTATCCACAGTTGGCTGCTGCTTTCTTTAGCACGCCCATGACAAAATCATCTGGTTTGGCGTTCTGTTACTTCTGAAGCGCTCTTATCAGTGTCTTTCCCTCTGAGTCTTAGTGTTTCCTCTGCGCAGGCCGCTTTTGTCTTGTTCTTGTTGAACCAAATCCAGAAGCTGCGAGGGATCTTTGAAGCCTGTGCGAGCCAGGACCCTCTGGACCACCTCTTCTGTAAAACCCATGTGGGTGAAGAATATAAGAAGGTCATTTTCTTCATTCTGAGCCTCTGTGTTTCCTTTGCGCTGGCCACTTTGGTCTTGTTCTTGTTGAATCAAATCCAGAAGCTGCGAGTCTTCATTTGGGCCTGTGCGAGCCACGACCCTCTGATCCACATCTTCTGTAAACAAACATGACAAAATCATCTGGTTTGGCGTTCTGTTCTTCTGAAGCGCTCTTATCAGTGTCTTTCCTCAGAGGCTTGGTGTTTCCTCTGCGCAGGCCGCTTTTGTCTTGTTCTTGTTGAATCAAATCCAGAAGCTGCGAGGCTTCTTTTAGGCCGGTCCAAGCCAGGACCCTCTTAACCACCTCTTCTGTAAAACCCATGACTGTGAAGAACCTAAGAAGGTGCTGGAATTCATCTCTGTGTCCAGATTCATCATCTCGTTGGTTTCCTCCAGACTCTCCGAGCCAGTTGTACGCAGTGAGACAGGAATGAAACCGTTGGAGACATCACTTGTCCATACTGTACCATTTGCTCCGTGATGTGTTATCCCAGGTGTCACGATCGTTCGGTTCGGGTCGACGGACGTTTATGCGACATCACTTCGGTCTCAGTCCTCTGCGCTACTCGAGACGGATCTTCCTGGCCTGGCTTTTCATCCCGTCCAGACTGTTTCACCAAGGCCAGCAAAACCTTTTTTACAGTCACAGGTAACACCAGTAGGCTGACGGTTGTGCCGATCTTCCCGGCTTCCACCAGAGACTGAAGCGCTGAAGTGAATCCATAGCCTCCTCCGTGTTCACAGATCCATGATCGGAACACCGGCCCTGACTGCTCTCATACTTCTCTATCAGATCTGTCATAAACGAATACGCTTTTACAACCGGTTCTCCAGTCCTGTGATGAGTAGACAGCTTTGAGATCCAACCTGAATGAACATAAAAAGTGCCACAAATGTTGTTTTGTTGTTTTGTCACATAATGCAAAGAAATACTTTTTGGAAAATGCATTTTTTTTTGGAATGATGTGAAACAGTCTTGACAGGTACCTAGGACATACAGTGCATCCGGAAAGCAATCACAGCACTTCACCTTTCCCACATTTTGTTATGTTACAGCCTTAAATTCATTTTTTCCCTCAAAATTATACAAACAATACTCCATAATGACAACATGAAAGATGTTTGTTTGAAATCTTTGCAATGTATTTAAAATCAAAAACGAAAAAAGCACATGTACATAAGTATTCACAGCCTTGGCCATGACACTCAAAATTGACCTTTCTTGAGTTGTTTCTACAACTTGATTGGAGTCAACATTGTGATAAATTAAGTTGATTGGATATGATTTGGAAAGCACACACCTTTCTATATAAGGTCCCTACGGTTAACAGTGCATGTCAGAGCACAAAACCAAGCCATGAAGCTAACAGAATGTTCCAGAAAGTTTCAATGTTCTAAGAACAATTGTGTTGCCTTTGCTAACAATATAATAGAGGTCTGGTATTTCTAAGAACAAGGAACTAACCATGTGAATATTATAAAAAGAGGTCTGGTATCTTTCCATGCATATCTTACTTTCTCTTTTATGAATATAAGTAATTGGACATATACTCAATAAACTTTGAAGTGTGATGACCTACACTTCTGTGGTCAGTGTCATTCTTGGTCCCCAGGCCTGAAACTTTTTTTCTGTTCCCTTGACTAGACTCTTCGACCTTCAATCTTGACAAAAGCCATAATATCTTAACACCAACAACAACCACTGTATGGGTCAAAATTATAGATTTTTCCAAAAATCTATAATTGCCAAAAATCATTTGGTCATTAAGTAAAGATCATGTTCCATGAAGATACTTTGGAAATTTCTAACCGTAAAAATATCAAAACTTGACCTTTGTGAGTGGATGCAGCAAAATCGCTAACAAAAATGTCCAGAAACACGTGTACAAACAACTCTTTGGGAGCGACCCACTCAAGTTTGGTATCTATGTAGAGCTTAGAATTTCAACTTTGGGTTTGTCTATTCTTCACAACGTCATTACAGTGGTGAGCCCATAACAAACCTGTTTCCACCTAACAACGGCCTGCTACAGCACCTCT
>NC_079542.1:1088134-1148134 GCF_015846415.1 Triplophysa dalaica
GAGAGAGTGTGTGTGTGAGAGAGTGAGAGAGAGTGTGAAAAGACTCAAAGACTCAAAAACAAAAGACTCACAGAATACTAAGAGACTTTATTCGCAGACCTTCATAAAGATGGTAGAACCAGTAACCTGATTTTCTGGAGGAGGAACTAGTACAGCTCAGAGAAATTACCCTTTCTCTTCAAACCATACAAAGCTCAGACCAATCTGGCAACAACCCCACAGCCAAGCAAAAAGAGGGAGACAACATCAGGAAAGAACTGTCTTCACTTCAGGCCGAAGTGAAGCAGCTAGTGCAAGGGAGGGAGAGGCTCAAGGTTCAGCTGGCATCACTGGAAACCCAGATCACACAGCAGACAGAGAGTCACTGGACCCAGCTAACTGCTTTAAGAGAGGAGATAAGAGAACTGAAGCATGAAAAAGATACCCACCTCACAGAGCTCAACTCCAAAAATGGTCCAGAACAACAGGTCACCCTTCAAACGGTCCACAGCTGACAGACCTCAGTGTCACAAGCCAGCCAAAACCATCCATCTTCACCAAACCCTTTGCCCAGCACAGATCAACGCAATGAACCTGACAACACTCCAACACCCACAGACGACTCACAGAAAACAGATATTGTCCTTCTGATAGACTCAAGTGGGAAATTCATAGACCAAAAAAAGCTCTTCCCCAAACAAAAGGTGTCCAAACTCTGGTGCCCCAACACGCACAGTGCCCTCAGACTACTGAACGAGGACAACCTAGGATCACCAAGCCACATAATAATCTACACTGGCACAAACGACCTGAGAGCACAACAATAAAGAGTGGCCACAGCACTAGAAAGGGTAATCGAAAAAGCTACAACCACCTTCCCAAATGCCAAAAACACCATCTCGACACTGCTACCACGGAAAGACTTCCACCCAGACACAATTCACCAAAAAAACACAAATCTCTCTAGAACTTGTCCACTCAAACCTCAAGTGCACCTGGCACATCATGCCACCTTGGACCTCACATGCCTCTATGACCATGTACACCTGTACAGAGCATCTGTCCCCCTCTTTGCAAAGAAATTTAAAGATGTTGCTCTAAACCGCAGCACCAACAACCCTCCTAGAAGCAACAGAGCAAGGCAGCACCTAGCCAGACCATGGATGAACCACACCGCACCTTCAAAAAACAGCCAAAGACTGGGACCCCTTCCCTGCCAAAACAAAAGCCAACATAGCAGCACACCACCCCTGCTGCCTACACCCCCCACCCGGCATATGCAACAGAACTCCAGCAGCCTAAGCTATGCCCAGACAGTGAGCAGAAACTCCACACCAACATCTGCACAAGCTCCAACAGCCGAGCTAAAAGACATCCATCAGATGCTGAACCTGATCTGCTCAAACCTACTGTGTTAAGACAAAATCTGCAATAAATAAATAAATACCTTATGGATATCAAAGCATTTACCATATCATGTTGGAATATTCAAGGCCTGAGGTCATCTGCTTTTGGACTGAAAAGCAAAAACATAGACTTCAGCTCTGAAACAATAATCTCAGACATTCTCATCCTACAGGAGACATGGAGTAGAGGAGACGGACCCACTGGTCACCCTACAAACTACAGAGAATTCATCATTCCATCCGTCAAACTGCCTGGCGTCACACAGGGAAGAGACTCCTGCGGAATGCTGATCTTTCATAAGTCCGAATACGCCCACGGAATAAAAATGATTAAAACTGGCCAGTTTTACACATGGATAGAAATCAACAAGACTATCACTTCAACAGATAAGAATATCTTCCTGTGTGCAACCTACATCCCTCCAGCAGAGCCACCCTACTTCAATGAGGACAGTTTCATGTTACTGGAAGAGGAGATCCACTACTTCCAGTCACAGGGCAATGTTCTGATCTGCGGAGACCTAAATGCCAGGACAGGCGAAGAATCAGACTCAGTTCACACCAAGGGAGACAAACACATTCCAGGAGGAGATGTCCTTCCCACACCTACTCACACACAAAGACTGAACTACGATAAAACAAGAAACAAAAATGGATCAAGACTTCTCCATCTTTGTCGCACACTGGGTCTGTACATGGACAATGGTAGACTACGAGGAGATTCATACGGTAGGTACACCTATAGTTCTAAGCTGGGTAACAGTACTGTAGACTATTTCATCACGGATCTGAATCCTAACTCCCTCAGAGCGTTCACAGTCAGCCCACCATCCCCATTGTCAGATCACAGTAAAATCACTCTCTACCTCAATAGATCCAAACCTAACACAGAGGCATCAAAACAAACTAACCTCCATACCCTAAAACAAACTTTCAGATGGAAACAAAATTGTGAAGATACATACAAAAGCATAACTCGTGAACCAAAAATTCAAAACCTACTGAATAAATTCCTCGATACCCCATGTAGCAGACCCTCCGAAAGATGGTAAGAGACTCGACTGATGGTTTTTAATATTTATTGCCGTTTCAGAAAATCAGCTCCGTAAACCAACGTGAGAACTGACAAAATAAAGAAAACAAAGAAATCACATTTGTGTCCCCTTTTGTTCACAATGAATGGTAAATGATCACTGTACTTTCTCAGAAAAATCAACATTATAGCAACAATAAACCGCTAATTAACCAAGCACGCGGTTAAACGAGTTAGCATATTTTTCGACAAAAATCATCCTAAATATAGCAAACACCAACCTTGTGCCTCTTCGGGGGGTTTGCCAAAATGCACTTAGCCTTTGACGTTTAAAACGTTAAGGTGCTGTTTCTGCAACAAGTATTATTTGCCTTAAACATCTACCGTTTACTGTCAGCACATGTATTCCACAGTCAAATGGCTTCCCTTTTTGGCAAAAAACAACTCAGGTAGGAAGAAGTGATTTTCAAAATAAAAGTCACTAATTTTAAAAAGGAACCATTATCTTCCAAACAGGCGAGAATATATAAAAATAGATCCAATTACACTTTATTAGCATCAACCCCAAATTATGAAATGTATATGTAAAGAAGAACAAAACATTTAAAACAAATATTTGTTCTTTCAAGATTACTTGCAAACAATGACAACTGCCCTCTGGTGTACAAAATGAGAAACAGCAAGCACAAAACAAAAAATGGGTTAGCTACACTCCCACCAAAATTATGCGTGTTTCATATTAAGTGATATGAACTCAAATAATTTTCTCAAAAAGAATGTCATTGTCTTTGTGTAGCCAAAAGCTTAAGGAGCTTCAACAAGCAGAACTAACTTCTGCACTGGGCGTTCCAATATGGAAGGTTTAGCAAGACGTTCACCTTTCTTACTCAGTCTCTTATCTCCTATTGAGATTTTCACTCACCTTACAAGTCCATCCTTACCGTTGACAGTCTCTATGACCCTTGCGAGTCTCCATTCACCTCTGGGTGTCAGTTCATCTTTGTCCATCACTATATCACCCACCATTAGATTTCTCTTTGGTGTGTGCCATCGCTGCCTTGTGGTGATGTTGTGTAAATATTCCCGTTTCCACCTACTCCAGAACTGTTCTGCTAGAAACTGTACACGACGCCATCTTTTTACTCCATACAAGTCCTCTGTAGGGAACATGCCTTGTGGAGGTAGTGCTGTACTGGATTTCATGTTGATCAGATGGGGGGTGAGTGGTTCGAGGCTGTCGGGGGAGTTTAAATTATCCACAGTGAGGGGTCGACTGTTGACTATGGCCATGGCTTCGTACAGTAGAGTTCTTAATGAAGCGTCGTTGAGTCTGCCTTGAGAATGCGACAGAGTAAAGCTCAGAACGCTTTTAACAGTCTTTATCTGGCGTTCCCACACCCCCCCTGCGTGACTGGAGTGGGGTGCATTCATTACGAAGTCACACTGGTTTTGTGACAGAAACGTGCTCAGTCTCTGTTTGTCAAGCTCTTGTAGAGCTGTCTTGAATTCATTTTTAGCGCCAATGAAATTAGTGCCTTGATCACACCGAATATGACGAACTGCACCTCGTACAGCAATGAAGCATCGCAGAGCATTGATGAAGGTGTCAGTGGACATATCCTCTAACATCTCTATGTGAATGGCTCGTGAGCAAAAGCAGGTAAAGAGCAGGCCATATCGTTTATGCTGTTTCCTTCCCTGTGTAGTCGTGAAAGGACCAAAACAATCCATCCCACAGTATGTGAAAGGGGGGGATGGCTCGACGCGTTCTACAGGTAAGTCACTCATTCTTTGACCCTCTGCACCTCTCCTGAGTTTACGACAACTCACACATTGATGAATGTATGACGCTATTGCTCTGCTCATTCCTGGAATCCAATATCCACTGGCTCTGATTTCATTGATTGTGAAGCCTTTCCCTTGGTGTTTTGTCTTTTCATGCTTGTGAGCTATTATTAACCTTGTTACATGGTGATCTTTGGGAATGACAATTGGATGCTTGAAGGAATCAGTGAGTGGCGATTGGCGGAGTCGTCCTCCCACCTTGAGGAGACCGTCTGTGTCAAGAAAAGCATCAAGATGGTGTAATTTGTTGCAACGCTGTAGTTGATACCCTTTGGTCAACAATTTGATTTCCTCTTCATATGCTTGCCTTTGCAGATCCCGGATTATGAAGCGCTCGGCACTTTCTCTTTCGCTCACTGTAGAAGGTTCATGTGATGCAATCTTTTTAGCTCGCCGAAGCAGACGGGCCACAGCTCTGGTAGCTCGGGACCATGATGAGAACTTGTACAGACGGTCGGCAAGGCTACTTATTTCTGAGGCTTTTGTTTGCAAGGCTTGCGCCTTTTTGACTTCTGGGTCTCCTATGAATAGATCTGGTACTGCATCATTTACCGTGGGTATCTCCCTTTCCCAGAGAAACATGGGGCCAGAGAACCAGTTGGAGGTAAGAAGTTCATTTACAGTTTTACCTCAGGATGCACCATCTGCCGGATTCTCATCCGTGGGGACGTATTGCCATTGCTGAGGGTTTGTGCAGTGGCGGATCTTCTGGACCCGGTTAGCAACAAAGGTGTGAAATCGCCGAGCATCGTTATTTATGTAGCCTAATACTACCTTTGAGTCCGTCCAAAAGTATTCTTTCCCGTCAGCAATTCTCAATTCTTCTCTGAGCATATTGCTGATGTAGACTGAAACCACTGCTGCAGTTAATTCAAGCCGTGGTATTGTAGTAACTTTTGTGGGAGAAACACGGGCCTTTCCTATCACTAGTGAGCGGTGAATCTCTCCCTTCTTGTTCTTGACTCTCAGATAAGAGCATTGCCCGTATCCGCTGATGCTCGCATCTGAGAAGTGGTGTAATTCGGTTTCTACGACTTCTCCGAAGTCAGCAGGTAAGTAACAGCGAGCTATGTTTATTTTCTGTAGGTTTGTGAAGTCACGTTGCAAACTCTCCCACCGTGGCTTTAGCCTCTCAGGCAGGGGTTCATCCCAGCCAGTGCCCTGGTTGCACATTTCTTGAAGGATTCTCTTCCCATTGAGGACATATGGTGCGAGAAAGCCAAGCGGGTCATATATGGAGGCAACTGTAGACAATATGCCTCTACGAGTGGCTGGTTGGACCTTTAAGGTGCTGTTGAATCTGAAGCTGTCCTCTTTTATACTCCATTGAATTCCTAAAGCTTGCTCCAGTGTTTCATTGAAGGTCAAATCCATCGTCTTTGCCTCTACTGCACACTCTGATGGGGGTAGGCTTTGTAATACAGCATGGTTGTTTGATACGAATTTGTGGAGACGAAGACCACCGTTTGCGCATATTTCTCTTGCCTCCTGTGCCAACTGAATGGCCTTTTCTACCGTGTCAGTGCTTGTAACTCCGTCATCCACATAAAAGTCTTTTGCAACAAATTGGGCTCCTACTGGATGGGAGTGGCTGTGTTCTTTGGCAAGATATTTTAGTCCATAGTTCGCACACCCAGGGGATGACGCTGCACCGAAAAGGTGTACTTTCATTCGATACTCCTGAGGTTGTGTGGTTGTATCTCCATCCTTCCACCAGAGGAACCGGAGGTAGTTACGGTCTTCCTCATGGACGTGAAATTGGTGAAACATTTTCTCTATATCACACAGAAGAGCAATGGGATGCTGTCTGAACCTTATGAGTATGCCTGTTAGATTATTGATCATGTCTGGCCCCGGAAGCAGGTGTTCATTTAGGCTTGTTCCACAGTATTTTACACAGCAATCAAACACAACCCGTAGTTTGTCAGGCTTCTGAGGATGATAGATGCCATGATGGGGAATATACCATTGTTCACCTTGAGCTCCATCTGTAGGCACTTCTTCCACGTCACCTCTCCTTATGATTCCCTTCATGTACGCTGTGTAGTCTCTTTTGTATCTCTCATCCTTGCTGAACTTCCGCCGTAGATGACTGAGTCTGATTTCAGCAAGCCTTTTGTCACCAGGTAGGGATGGTCGCTTTTTAAAAGGAAGCGGCATCTCATAATGTCTCTGGGCATTTCTTTTTATACCATCTTCAAGTTTGCTCAGGAACATAAGATCCTCTTGTGAGACAGTTTTGTCATCTCCTTTGGTGTCCATGAAATCTGACTCAAGGATGCGCAGTACATCCATTGGCGTTACTGGAGGGAGTTCCTTTACTGTGACTCTATGACACAGGCTAAATTGTTTTTCATTAAGGCCAGGTGTAGAGCAGCCTACAACGCTCCACCCTAAATCTGTAAGTATGGCGTAGGGCTCATTGTCCATTCCATCAATTATAAGTCTGGGTTTTATAGCTCTGGGACAGTTATAACCAATGAGGAGTCCCACATCACAGCTCAGGAGAGGTGGCATCTGATCTGCAATTGCTGCTAAATGAGGCCATTGTTTCGCTGTTTGATGGGTAGGTATATGATCACGGTTCATGGGGATGCAGTCTTTTGTGTACGAAGGCGGAAGGTCGACGTAAACGCCTGAATTATAGCCTCTGACACGGAGTCCATCTACTCTTTCACTTTTCATGATCATGCTCTCTCCCATCATAGTAGTGAGTTTCAGTTGCACAGGGAAAGTGTTTGGTTGTAATTCATCACTTACTTCTTTCTCAATGAAGGTGCTGTCGCTCTGTGTGTCTAACAGTGCATAGATGAGCTGCTCCCTGGATGGCTGTGTAACAGAAGAGATCCACACAGGGACGATCATGGATGTGCTGCACGACTGACCCTCTTTGGTGACACATAGTGGGCTAGCAGTCACGATTTCGTTTGCACGGTTTGAAGCTGCGCTCACCTCAGTTGTAGATTTATTTCTCTCCATGACTACAGGTCTGTCTTTCTCTTTATGTCCTTTGTAGTTTTCGTCATGTAGGCAGGTGGGATGTCTTCCCTTACATACCTCACAAGTGTGACGGTGACGACAGTCCTTAGCATTGTGACCTGGTTTGATACATGCATAACACAGCTTATTGTCTTTTATGAATATTCGTATATCCTCAAGAGACCTTTCCTTGAAAGTTGTGCACTTGGACAGTTGATGCTTGTCGTCTTTGCACCACATGCAGGGAGGTTTCTCTTTTCCATTGTTTGACCTTAAGTTTTCAGTGTTTGCATTTGTTTGAGTGCTGAAGACGCTTACTTTACTTCCTTTTGTTTCATTTGTGCTTCTTTTGATATAGGATGAGCTAGACGAGTGCAGCGCATGCAGGGAAGTGATCGGGTTACATGCTATCTCTGCTTCTGTGGACACAAATTTTGCAAAAACTTCAAAAGTGGGGAAGTCTCCGTTCTCCATGAGGGCTGTTGAGACCCGACGGTTCCAGCGGGCTGCTAGCCAGTCTGGAACTTTCTGTGTCAGCTTTTGGTTCTCTTCGCAATCATTCAATATCTCTAAACCTATCACATGAGGCATGGCTTGGTGACAGGCATTTAGGAAATCAGAGTATGCCCTTAACCCTTCAGCATCTTTGGCTTGTACTTTTGGCCACTTTGATAGCTTGTCTCTGAAGCCCCTTTGGATGACAAATGGCTGCCCATAGCGTTGGTCGAGCTTATTCCATGCATCTCTGTATGCTTCATCATCGTCTCGATAGAAGGTGCCTTCAATACATTTGTGAGCAGGGCCGCTGACATATTTCTTTAGATAATAAAGTTTGTCGGCTAATGAGATACCTTTTCTGTCTATCAAGGACATGAATGAAGCTCTCCATTCAATGTAATGGATGGGGTCTCCACTAAACACTGTGGGTGTTGGCATGGGAAGTCTGTTAATGGCTATGCTGTCTTGTATCGTGTGGGCTAGAGAGGAAACGTCATTAGAGGGATTTGGTGGGACGATAGCAGGGTTCTGCCTGTTGTGTGTATTGTTCGTTTGGTGTGAGGGCTGACTGTCAGTTTCCTGTCTGATTTCCCTGTCATAGCTTTCCAATCTGACACGTGCTACCTTTATGTCCCGTTCTGCTTGCAAACGCTCCAATTCAGACTCCATCATCATTATTTTTTCTTTCTGCGTTCTTTCTTCCTCCATTAGTTTATATTGAGCCTCCTTTGCTGCGAGCTCTGCGGCTGCTTCCGCTCTTTTTGCAGCCATGACTGTTGTTTCAGAGAAGTGACTGGTAGCTGACTGAGAAGCAGATCCATATATGGAGTGGGCATAGTCATGAGCATGTAACTCACGGAGTTTGCGCCTTTCACGCTCTGCATCAAAGTCACCGTCTATTTCAGATAACCGTTCATTGATTATCTTCATAATGTCTTTGGTGACTGCCTCACAAGCATCTATTTTGCGTCTTAGATCAGCAGACGGTGTGCCACTCTGTCTTACTTCATTGTAAACTTTCATGATGTCATCCTTTTCCTTTTCAATTGCATCTGCCATTTCAGCCAGTTCTATATCCGATGCATTTTTCTTTAAGTTTTCTTTGGTTGTTCTGATTTGAACTTTCCATTGTTCATAAAGATTACGCAGTCTCCTTTCCTTTTTACTCTGTTCCTCCATTTGATAAGCGAGAAATTTCTCTGTGGGTACACTTTTGCGATCTGAATGACGTAATGTCTTTAATTTCTCATTATCATCTATTTCCTGCTGTAGCTTAAGTAGTTGTTTTCCTTTGGATTCAATTAGCTCCTTTAATTCCTGTCTTGACACGCCTTCTATATCCCCTTGATTTAGTAAGCCTCTACTTTCTTCAATTTCTGCCTGTAGTTTATTTATCTGGTCATTTAACGCATCCATTTGACTGTATTTGTGATCCTTGCCGTTCCTTGATCGTCACTTTACCGTATACGTTGCTGCAGCGCTGCTCTGTGCCTTACCGTGCCGTTTTGATCGTTGAGTTCACAGGCAGAATGGTGTTACATGTGGTAAAGTTGTCACTGGTCCCTTGCTGGGTGAAGTTTTCACTGTAGCAGACCCTCCGAAAGATGGTAAGAGACTCGACTGATGGTTTTTAATATTTATTGCCGTTTCAGAAAATCAGCTCCGTAAACCAACGTGAGAACTGACAAAATGAAGAAAACAAAGAAATCACATTTGTGTCCCCTTTTGTTCACAATGAATGGTAAATGATCACTGTACTTTCTCAGAAAAATCAACATTATAGCAACAATAAACCGCTAATTAACCAAGCACGTGGTTAAACGAGTTAGCATATTTTTCGACAAAAATCATCCTAAATATAGCAAACACCAACCTTGTGCCTCTTCGGGGGGTTTGCCAAAATGCACTTAGCCTTTGACGTTTAAAACGTTAAGGTGCTGTTTCTGCAACAAGTATTATTTGCCTTAAACATCTACCGTTTACTGTCAGCACATGTATTCCACAGTCAAATGGCTTCCCTTTTTGGCAAAAAACAACTCAGGTAGGAAGAAGTGATTTTCAAAATAAAAGTCACTAATTTTAAAAAGGAACCATTATCTTCCAAACAGGCGAGAATATATAAAAATAGATCCAATTACACTTTATTAGCATCAACCCCAAATTATGAAATGTATATGTAAAGAAGAACAAATGCATTTAAAACAAATATTTGTTCTTTCAAGATTACTTGCAAACAATGACAACTGCCCTCTGGTGTACAAAATGAGAAACAGCAAGCACAAAACAAAAAATGGGTTAGCTACACCCCATTTCCACACAATAATGAAGGTGTAAATTTAGCAGTAGACAGGATTAACCAAATTTTTACTAGGGAAAGGAAAATTCTTGGCCGAAACCGAAAACGAGGAAACCAAGGCCAAAAGCCGAAAACCGAAACAAATTTGGCCAATTATTAGTACCCTTGCATTTATGGCTATTACTGTGTACTAACTTTACTAAAATCAAGGCATTGCAATTGCATAAATATTAAAGTTTCAAAGAATAAATCAATTACAAATTATGCAAATATTTATTTAGCACATTGCAACAATGCACAGTATAAAATAAAATTCAACTAAGATGTTTAACTTGACCCCACTCATGTGTATATTAAATAATAACATACAGGGTACTGGCCTGCTGAAAAGTTGTACAATTAAATGTTCTCTCATGAAAACAAAGTGCATTTAGGTCAAGTGCATTTTACATTTTTTTCTGTAGGACTACTACAAGAAGTCAATTCAGAACAAGTGCAACTGCTTAAAGATACAACAGTATTTTCTCTGTAGGCCTTCAACATCATAATAGTGTATCCAAACAAAGACTCCCATAGCCCATATGTTAACTGTAGAACTTTAACAACAACAAATGCACCAAGAATTGCAGATGTGCAAAGTTGATAATAAGTAGCGTAAGAATAGAATAACCAATTTATTCTGTCATCTGAAGCGCTATGATGTTCAGGAACGGAATTTGGAGAAAAACGTGTTTAAAGTTAAGTTATGAAAATAAAAGCCCAACAGTCCAGTATCACAAGTAAAAATCACTTTACAGTGGTAATAGACTTACTCTAATAACAATTTAGTAAAAAAAACATTTCTTAGTGTTGAAGTCTATAAAAATACTGTACAAAACCGTTGGAATAAAACGAAAGTAAGGAAAATGGTGCAGCGCACATTTAAAGAACGAGAGCTCTGCCCCTATCACTACACAAGGAAACTATCAAACATTACTGACAACAACAAATAAGCAGTGAAGCAAGTTTTACGTTGTTTATCATGCGCATAGTGTCTGGACTTTTGATCATCTCTTGTATATTTTGCGATCGCGGTCCGGCTCGCGTGAGCAGTGGAGCGGGCATAACTCCTGGTGCTGTAGACTGAGAGCTCTGTCATCTCACGAAAACATTGTATTAAAAACTTTGCATGCCATAGTTTACACAGGACTGGCGGAAAATGTGCATTAATACTTCTTCATTCTTCATGTTATGTGGTTTACTTTGATAGGTGAACTGTCTTTCCCGCGTCCCAGCGTGACATCCGACGGGTTTTCCCAAATCGCGTCACATGTCTAGTCAGTTAAATGACAACGACACGCAGATCGCTTCACGAGCATATCCCGCTGAAGGGAAACGGGGGTTTACAAATTGCCCTCATTGTAATCTGCCAGAATGACGGCGTCACTGGTAAAAAAATCTGTCAATGACAAAGAACTTTTGGGATTACGCGACCTCTGGTTCACACACGTAAAGGAATATTGGTCGCACTCTAGAGCCCTGAGGGTGCATGCAGTTTAGGAGACGCTTTAGTTCTGCGATTAAAGGAATAACGTCCGCTACAGATGCATCAAAGGAGCGGTATCTGTTTGTCTCATCACAACATTTCGGCTGTATTGTTTCGGTCATAAAAGTCTTTCGGCCGAAAACCAAAAATGCAGTTTTGGGCCATTTTCGACCGAAACTTTTCGGTGGCCGAATATTCGGTGCATCCCTAATTTTTACAATATCTGCAACGCTATCTAACCTAAAACCCACTAACACAAAACCAAACAAAAAGCCTGTAAATGAGAAATGGTTTGAAAAGGAGTGTAAAAACCTTAGAAAAGAAGTAAGAATTCTATCAAATCAGAAACACAGAGATGCTGACAATGTAAACACACGCCAACTCTACCATGAAAAAGTTAAACAATATAAGGACACACTTAGGAAGAAAAAGAAACGAGATACACAAAACCAGTTAAAAGCAATTGAACAATCTCTAGAAACAAATCGCTTCTGGGAACATTGGAACACACTTAACAAACCCCACCATGAAGATCTTCCCATTCAGAACGGAGACGTATGGATAAAGCACTTCTCAAACCTCTTTAGTAAAATAACCAAGAACCATGAACAAACTATGCACTCTGGAGTCAACAATTAAAGTTTACCAAAACCCTTTAGACTATCCAATTACACTCGCTGAGCTAGGCCAAAATATACCAAAACTTAAATCCCAAAAAGTAAATGGTATCGACGGTATCCTAAACGAGATGATTTAACACGCAGACCAAAAACTTACACTCGCCATCCTCAAACTGTTTAATATCATCTTTGGTACAGGTATATTTCCCACAATCTGGAACCAAGGTCTCATAACTCCAATCCATAAAAGTGGAGACAAATTCGACCCTAATAATTACCGCGGAATATGTGTAAACAGTAATCTAGGTAAACTCCTCTGTAACATTCTTAACAGCAGACTTCTCCAATATCTAAACAACCAAAACATCCTGAAAAAATGCCAAATTGGTTTCCAACCCAAATACCGCACATCCGATCATATATACACTCTTCGTACCTTAATTGACAAAGAAACAAACCAAAAGAAAAGAAAGCTCTACTCATGCTTTGTTGACTTCAAAAAAGCTTTTGACTCAATCTGGCATGAGGGACTTTTTCTTCAGTTGATTCAATGCGGCATCGGAGGAAAAACCTACGACATCATCAAATCAATGTACACCAATAACACCTTTGGAGTTAAAATTGGCAACAGGCACACAGACTTTCTCTCCCAGAGTCGTGGAGTGAGACAGGGCTGTAGTCTAAGTCCTACACTATTTAACATTTACATGAATGAATTAGCTGGAGCTCTAGAACAGTCACCAGCACCCGGTCCGACCTTACAAGACACTGAAGTGAAATGCCTCCTGTTTGCAGACGATCTGGTGCTGCTGTCACCCACAAAAGAGGGTCTACAGCAACATCTGGACACCCTGCACACTTTCTGCCAAACATGGGCCCTATCGGTTAACCTTAAGAAGACTCGAGTCATGATATTCCAAAAAAAGCCCAGTAGCCTAAACCAACATCACAGTTTCAAACTAAACAACGTGCCCCTAGAACACACCAAGAACTACACATATATTGGTATAAACATTAGTAACACCGGAAACTTAAACAAGGGTGTGAATGACCTGAGAGACAAGGCACGAAGAGCCTTTTACGCAATCAAAAAGAATATCAAAATTGACATCCCAACCGTAATCTGGCTGAAAATAATACAATCAATTATAGAACCAATCGCGCTGTATGGAAGTGAGGTTTGGGGTCCTCTCGCCAACCAAGAGTTCAGCAGATGGGACAAACACCCAATAGAGATTCTGCAAACAGAAATGTGTAAAAACATTCTACGGGTACAGAGAAAAACTCCAAACAATGCCTGCAGAGCAGAATTAGGACTGTATCCTCTAATCATTAAAATACAAAAAAGAGCTTTAAAATTCTACACACACCTTAAGAACAGCGACACAGACACACTCCATCACAAAGCCTTAAGTCATCAAGAGCTGAGCCCAGAGAGAAACCCCTTCATCCAACTGATCTCACAACTAACTCTACAACCCCAAACATGCCCAAGTCAACCCCAAACCCCAGCCAGACTAAACCAAATGATGAAAAGACAAAAAGAGAAATATCTCCAACACTGGACAGAAGCAACAGCTCAGCAAAGTAAAGTGGAATGCTATCTGTCACTAAAGAGAGAATATAAAGTGTCAGAATACCTCACAAGCGTATCAGACCCTAAACTAAGAAAAGTGTTGAGCATGTACAGACTCAGTGATCACCAGCTCACTGTAGAGACGGGCAGACACAGACACACATGGACACCGAGAGAAGAGCGACTGTGTCCACACTGCACACACAATCAAGTGGAAACAGAGCTGCACTTTCTCCTCTCCTGTCCCAACTACACACACATCAGAGAAACATTCTTCCCCCAGTTTACAAACTTACACAAAGACTTTGACCAGTTTCAACAAAAGGACAAGATCTCATACATACTGGGAGAAAAGTCAAGAAGCTCAAACCTGGCTGCAAGATATGTCAAGTCCTGTGTAGTGTATTTCGGGGAAAACTATGAGTTTGATCACAGTAAAAGACGTATAATTAATGATGATTAACTATACCTGTTTTATACACTTTATCGGATTCACCAGACCTGATAATAGCGACAAACTAAATTCACTCATCCAGCGAGTGATCCGCAGATCGTATATCAAATCTAAGAAATATTACTTTCCTGGCCTTGGAAACATAACACTCTTACTGTATGTAGTACAGTACCGCTCCAGAAATTATAACGAAATCAAGCAGTTTAAGTGACGTTAATATGTGATAAAGAAACACAGCAACAATTTGAGCGTGCAGACAAATGCAGGTTTATTGACCACACTAAAGGGAAAACAAACCGACTAACTAAGAAATAACAAACAGACATGAAACGTAAAAGCAGTAAAGAAATGGAAGAAATAGACAAAGCAAAGATTGGCAGTATTACAAACAACTATTCACATCTGCATGAACCATCGAGGACAGTCTCCTTAGTTAAAAGGGGTTACAGCCTAAACGCACCTATTTAGGAAATAATTGATACTTGCATTGGTTTCCGTTTGAGTGTGCTTGGACAAGGTTTTGTGTCCGTGTGTAACCGGTCCTTCCTGACCGCTGTCACGACTGATAACTCTGCGTTGTGTTTTAAAAAGAAGACTGGACAACCAACAGCTCTGGAGATCTCAATGAGGTTTATTTGCCATGTGGTCTCTCCCAAACGCTCAAAGCATGAACTGAAACAATTATCAAATGTAAAATACAGATGGTCACCAAACCCATCATATAATACATCACCCGAATAAATCAAACAATAAAATGAACAAAATATAAAGCAGATGAATAAAGTACATTAAAGAGGAGACATACCTGGAAATAATCAGAATTCAAATGTCACCATCAGGCACGACACAAACCTTTTTCACCTCCTACACAATATAAAATGCATTACAAGGCCGGTGTTGTACCGAAATCCGACTCCCCGGACAAATCATACTCCCCTCGCGTGCACGCGCTTTATTCACATTTGATAGGCGGAGTTAAGAGTTCTGTTTGCTGCGATTCTATTTCACACTTCTAGCCCCAAGAATGAATGTGTAAATTAGTCGTTGTCAAAGTCCGAAAATCTATGATCACCAAAAGATGTTAAGCAATACTAAGGATTAAAGATGGGTCAAGTAAATAAACACACCACAACATGGTAGATAGATTTAGCTCGCTCGTGGAAGCGATATCTTCAAGACCACACGGACAATTTTACATGAATTATCACAGTTAAGGGATAGTTATGTTTTTTATGCAGACTAATTTGGATGCCTGATGTCATTTATCTGTGCACAACTTTGTTCCAAAAAGAAGTCACGATATCTTTGGATTCGTGGATGACGTTTTGCTGTTGCCATGTTACTAATTCACACCGTCTTTCAAATAACTTGTAGGCTGATCCTTTACATGAAGTATAGAAGAAGGTATTAAAAATGCCAAAATTCTTTCATTTATCTCTTTTTTAAGGATTTTTCCCTTCTGTTACATTTTGTTTGACCAATGAAATCACGATTAAAGGACAAAACAAACAGTTTTCAGTTGTCTTCCATTTTGATAACATTGAAAATACGTTATGAGTTATGAAAATACAAAATATGATTTAGTTTGTATCAGGCTATTTAACAGACCATTCCTCTATTTCTTTTCAGGTTTAAATATTCTATTCAATGTATGTTTTTCTAACCTTTGTGTAGTGTTAAAAAGCTGGAACAAGAAGCACTTCATTTCTTTAATATATCTTTGGTTGGTGGCCTCATGACTATTAAGCTTTAGTTTTACTGGAACGAGTTTAATGGGGGAGAAGAATTTCCACAATTTTAAATTTACACCTCCCAAAAATGTACTTCCCTCTTAATCTCACTTTAATATTATCACAGGCACATCACATATAAGATACTGACACATCTTTATATAGAGATTGTGTCTTTAAAAGCATTTGACTCTAGCTTCAATACATTGGGTTTATTATAGGGGGTATAATTTCCACAACAATAACCCATATAGCCGTTAAAAATGTACTTCCCTCTTAATCTCATTTTAATATTATCACAGGCACATCACATATAAGATACTGACACATCTTTATATAGAGATTGTGTCTTTAAAAGCATTTGACTCTAGCTTCAATACATTGGGTTTATTATAGGGGGTATAATTTCCACAACAATAACCCATATACCCGTTAAAAATGTACTCCCCTCTTAATCTCACTTTAATATTATCACAGGCACATCACATATAAGATACTGACACATCTTTATATAGAGGTTGAGTCTTTAAAAGAATTTGACTCTAGCTTCAATACATTGGGTTTATTATAGAGGGTATAATTTCCACAACAATAACCCATATAGCCGTTAAAAATGTACTTCCCTCTTAATCTCACTTTAATATTATCACAGGCACATCACATATAAGATACTGACACATCTTTATATAGAGATTGTGTCTTTAAAAGCATTTGACTCTAGCTTCAATACATTGGGTTTATTATAGGGGGTATAATTTCCACAACAATAACCCATATAGCCGTTAATAATGTACTCCCCTCTTAATCTCATTTTAATATTATCACAGGCACATCACATATAAGATACTGACACATCTTTATATAGAGGTTGAGTCTTTAAAAGAATTTGACTCTAGCTTCAATACATTGGGTTTATTATAGGGGGTATAATTTCCACAACAATAACTAAGATACCCGTTAAAAATGAATTAAAAGTAAATGTTGTGCATTTTACACCCTTATCTACCCGGATGCTATTGTTCATAAGATAACTTAAAGGACTTATGTTACTTCTGTGGGGAACACAATACTGGAAGTGATTGGGTAAGTAAAGACGTTCTTCCGTTTCAAATATAATTTAAAGTTTAATCTGTGTCAAACTAATTTTTTATAGCAAAAATTGCTCTTAGAATAAGAATAATTTTTAATGTATGCTTGTTTACATTTTAAAATTGTTTTAATTGCCAATATGTTTAGATTGGCTGTGATATGTGCCCACTGTCGTTCCACACTGTCTGTGTAAAAACATCATTGAAGGTGTCAAGCTTCATCTGCACAGCCTGTTGGAAGTAACTTGTAAAAGCAATATGATGATTTTTTTTCTACATTTAAATAAGTCTAAAATGTTTTCAAGACTGAGTTATTTACAGTAAGTGGTGTTCGTTCAGTCTCTCAAAAATTTAGTTTTCTTAAATGTATTTGTTATTTAATGATTATTGTTACACTACAAAAGGGACAAATATTGTTCAGCAATCAATAAATAGTTGTCTTGAAAGCCAATGGAAAACAATGTGTTCAGAATCCATCAGTTCCAGTGTCCCCTTCCGAAACAAAAATATGTTAGAATACAGTTAAAAATACTGTCTGACTCTGTTTATATTTGAATTTTACATTTTTCATTTGGATATATTGAAATTATATTATGCTTATATTTTTAAATAAATGAAAAGTAGAAATACTTATTTACTTTGTAATTTAGTAATATTTGGTTGTTTCATTATTATATATTCAATTATATAAAGTAAGATAGGATGATATATATAGTCGTGGCCAAATGTTTTGAGAATTACATAAATATTGGAAATTGGAAAAGTTGCTGCTTAAGTTTTTATAATAGCAATTTGCATATACTCCAGAATGTTATGAAGAGTGATCAGATGAATTGCATAGTCCTTCTTTGCCATGAAAATTAACTTAATTCCCCCAAAAATTTCCCCTGCATTTCATTGCTGTCATTAAATGACCCGCTGAGATCATTTCAGTAATCATCTTGTTAACTCAGGTGAGAATGTTGACAAGCACAAGGCTGGAGATCATTATGTCAGGCTGATTGGGTTAGAATGGCAGACTTGACATGTTAAAAGGAGGGTGATGCTTGAAATCATTGTTCTTCCATTGTTAACCATGGTGACCTGCAAAGAAACGCGTGCAGCCATCAATGCGGTGCATACAAATGACTTCACAGGCAAGGATATTGTGGCTACTAAGATTGCACCTAAATCAACAATTTATAGGTTCATCAAGAACTTCAAGGAAAGAGGTTCAATTCTTGTAAAGAAGGCTTCAGGGCGTCCAAGAAAGTCCAGCAAGCACCAGGATCGTCTCCTAAAGAGGATTCAGCTGCGGGATCGGAGTGCCACCGATGCAGAACTTGGTCAGGAATGGCAGCAGGCAGGTGTGAGCGCATCTGCACGCACGGTGAGGCGAAGACTTTTTGAAGATGGCCTGGTGTCAAGAAGGGCAGCAAAGAAACCACTTCTCTTGTAAAGAAGGCTTCAGGGCGTCCAAGAAAGTCCAGCAAGCACCAGGATCGTCTCCTAAAGAGGATTCAGCTGCGGGATTGGAGTGCCACCGTTGCAGAACTTGCTCAGGAATGGCAGCAGGCAGGTGTGAGCGCATCTGCACGCACAGTGAGGCGAAGACTTTTGGAAGATGGCCTGGTGTCAAGAAGGGCAGCAAAGAAACCACTTCTCTCCAAAAAAACATCAGGGACAGATTGATCTTCTGCAGAAAGTATAGTGAATGGACTGCTGAGGACTGGGGCAAAGTCATATTCTCCGATGAAGCCCCTTTCCGATTGTTTTGGGCATCTGGAAAAAGGCTTGTCCGGAGAAGAAAAGGTGAGCGCTACCATCAGTCTTGTGTCATGTCAACAGTAAAGCATCCTAACACCATTCACGTGTGGGGTTGCTTCTCATCCAAGGGAGTGGGCTCACTCACAATTCTGCCCAAAAACACAGCCATGAATAAAGAATGGTACCAAAACACCCTCCAACAGCAACTTCTTCCGACAATCCAACAACAGTTTGGTGAATGGAGAAATGGAGATGGTGGTCTAGTCGGTTAAACCACTGAACTGGTAAATCAAAGGTTGCTAGTTCGATCCCAGCAGCCACCACCAGTGTGTACTGGAGCAAGACACATTTTCTCCATGTTACTCCAGGGGGATAATGTAATATGTCCCTGTAATAAGTGCACTGTAAGTCGCTTTGGATAAAAGCGTCTGCCAAATGACTAAATGTGAAGAACAATGCATTTTCCAGCACGATGGAGCGCCGTGCCATAAGGCAAAAGTGATAACTAAGTGGCTCGGGGACCAGAACGTTAAAATTTTGGGTCCATGGCCTGGAAACTCCCCAGATCTTAATCCCATTGAGAACTTGTGGTCAATCCTCAAAAGGCGGGTGGACAAACAAAAACCCACTAATTCTGACAAACTCCAAGTAGTTATTATGAAAGAATGGGTTGCTATCAGTCAGGATTTGGCCCAGAAGTTGATTGAGAGTATGCCCAGTCGAATTGCAGGGGTCCTGAAGAAGAAGGGCCAACACTGCAAATACTGACTCTTTGCATAAATGTCATGTAATTGTCGATAAAAGCCTTTGAAACGTATGAAGTGCTTGTAATTATATTTAAGTACATCAGAGAAACAACTGAAACAAAGATCTAAAAGCAGTTTAGCAGCAAACTTTTTGAAAACGAATATTTATGTACTTCTCAAAACTTTTGGCCACGACTGTATATTGAAGCTACAGTCAAATGCTTTTAAAGACACAACCTCTATATAAAGATGTGTCAGTATCTTATATGTGATGTGCCTGTGATAATATTAAAATGAGATTAAGAGGGGAGTACATTTTTAACAGGTATATGGGTTATTGTTGTGGAAATTATACCCTCTATAATAAACCCACTGTGTTGAAGCTAGAGTCAAATGCTTTTAAAGACTCAACCTCTATATAAAGATGTGTCAGTATCTTATATGTGATGTGCCTGTGATAATATTAAAATGAGATTAAGAGGGGAGTACATTTTTAACGGCTATATGGGTTATTGTTGTGGAAATTATACCCCCTTTAATAAACCCACTGTGTTGAAGCCACAGTCAAATGCTTTTAAAGACTCAACCTCTATATAAAGATGTGTCAGTATCTTATATGTGATGTGCCTGTGATAATATTAAAATGAGATTAAGAGGGGAGTACATTTTTAACGGCTATATGGGTTATTGTTGTGGAAATTATACCCCCTATAATAAACCCAATGTATTGAAGCTAGAGTCAAATGCTTTTAAAGACTCAACCTCTATATAAAGATGTATCAGTATCTTATATGTGATGTGCCTGTGATAATATTAAAATGAGATTAAGAGGGAAGTACATTTTTAACGGCTATATGGGTTATTGTTGTGGAAATTATACCCCCTATAATAAACCCAATGTATTGAAGCTAGAGTCAAATGCTTTTAAAGACACAATCTCTATATAAAGATGTGTCAGTATCTTATATGTGATGTGCCTGTGATAATATTAAAATGAGATTAAGAGGGGAGTACATTTTTGGGAGGTGTAAATTTAAAATTGTGGAAATTTTACTCCCCCATTAAACTCGTTCCAGTAAAACTAAAGCTTAATAGTCATGAGGCCACCAACCAAAGATATATTAAAGAAATGAAGTGCTTCTTGTTCCAGCTTTTTAACACTACACAAAGGTTAGAAAAACATACATTGAATAGAATATTTAAACCTGAAAAGAAATAGAGGAATGGTCTGTTAAATAGCCTGATACAAACTAAATCATATTTTGTATTTTCATAAGTCATAACGCATTTTCAATGTTATCAAAATAGAAGACAATTGAAAACTGTTTGTTTTGTCCTTTAATCGTGATTTCATTGGTCAAACAAAATGTAACAGAAGGGAAAAATCCTTAAAAAAGAGATAAATGAAAGAATTTTGGCATTTTTAACACCTTCTTCTATACTTCATGTAAAGGATCAGCCTACAAGTTATTTGAAAGACGGTGTGAATTAGTAACATGGCAACAGCAAAACGTCATCCACGAATCCAAAGTTCCCTTTCTGTCGGTCTCTCGACGTTGTGTCGAGAACGACAGATGGGGTTCCCCCCTGAGAACCAATCAACTCTGACTACTATAGAAAAGGCCAATGAAATTTGGCGAATGAAATTTGCATGCCTGGCTCCGCCCCCGGATATCCGGTATAAAAGGAAGCCGGCGTGCAGCATTCATTTACCTTTTGTTCTTCAGAGCCTTCGCTCATGACTACGAACTGAACGAATTCAATGAATTCTTCGTCTTCTTCTACTGCCGGATCTACGACGTGTAGCAGCGGATCGTCCCTACCTGCAGCGACCTTCCCCTGGGCGTCTCGGCAGTTCCGAGGGTGTGAGATTTATCTAAAAGTCCTTTTCAGGACTGACTGAGCATTCTCCAGCGCGGCTGTTCTCTTTGGTGCGGAAAGGAATGGATACGATCGCTGCATTAGGTGTGTGGGCGTCCAGCACACTGAAGCAGCGTTCGTTGACACATCTGCGCGCACTGCGGGCAGATTGTCATTCAGAAGTTGCGGTCACGGGTGGCTGTCTTCCTACGGGAACCAGCCACCATTTCGTCTGCTACCCGAGCGGTGACATCTGTGGCTACGGCCCCGATGACCACCCACGTTAGCAGCGTTAGTGATATGGGGAACTCTGCGAACGTAAACCCGCCAGCTAAGTGCTCACGGGCCGATCGCACCCCGATACGCTCTTCTGAACGTTCCCCAAACGGCGGTGGCATACCGTCCGGATTCTCACGCACACACATCGGGAACGATGTGTGACGTAGATGAGATGTCGCTCGCAGCATCGGAGGGAGACTGACATCCGACTCTGACGAATCCGAGCTCCACCCCCAGCGGTCGAGTTAGGAGGAAGCAGAAATGTCATTCATGCTAACCCGGGGTTCCGGAGGTGCATGAGGAGCTGTGTAAAACTTGGAGCGCTCCACTCTCGGACCGCTCCAGTGAAAACCAGCTCCACTTCCCTTACTTCCCTCGATGGTGGGGCAGCCAAGGACTGCGTCGAGATCCCCCGAGTGGAACGTCCGCCCGCGGTGCACCTGTGCCGCGGACGGCTACCACCTGGGGGGAATCGGCCACGCCTACGGTCCAAAGCACGTAAGACTTCGGCATCACTGGTGTCGAGGGCTTGCGATGCCGCGGACAAGGCTGCCTCCTCTCTCTTCGCCATGGCCATCCTGCAGGTCCGCCAGGCCAAGGCGTTGAGAGAGCCCCACGAGGGTAAGACCGACCTGGGTATAATGCAGGATCTCCGTGCCGTCGCTGACAGCGCTCTACGGGTGACTAAGGCGGCGGCACGGGCCCTGGGTCGGACGATGTCCACGGTAGTGGTCCAGGAGAGACACCCCCGGCTATACCTTGTGCAGAAGAGTGATACCAAGGAAGTCCGCTTTCTTGATACACTCATCTCGCAGGGTGGGTTGTTGGTAAAGACCGTCGAGGACTGCGCTCAGCAGTTTTTGACGGTGAAGCAGAGAGTGGCAATTAACCACATTTTTCTCACCGCGACTCGGGCGCCTGAAGGCCTCCGAGATCCCGCGTGACGTCTGCTTCCCTGCAACCCAGGACCCCTTCGACATCGATTCCGGTTCCTGTGCCCCCACAGGCGGCACCCCGGAAGCAGAGGTCGAGGGGGGAAACCTCCACCCCGTCAGCAAACTTCTCACGAGAAGGGACACTGACGGGAAGACTCCAGGGAGAACAACATCGGGCCCGAACCATCACAGCCACGGCTCTGATCGGTCGGCACGTGACGACTCCTGCCTCGTCACCAAAGCCGGGCCCTTTTCAGGGCCTGGCGCCCACTTACTCACAGAGTTTTTCGGTCTCCCCGGGTGTACTTGCAGCCGATCCCACACTCCACTGGACTGTGCTCGGCGAACCGACCTCACGCCCTGGCGAGGCGTGAGGTCGTACACATACGACAGTTGTCACCACTCTCAAACCGACAGTGCGTGCCATTGTCCCGCCAGGCAGGTAAAAAGGCGGAGCCATCCTTCCCTCCGGAGTCCCCCCGCGACAGATGGTTAGCTCCGCCAGCCGACGAACCACCCCCCGTGGAAATGATGAAGCAGACTGCCCCCTTGGTCACCCTGTACAGTCCCTGGGAGCTCAAGAGCTGCCCACACTGTCTCGCTGGCTAATGCGGGTGGTCCGTCTTGGTTACTCGATCCAGTTTCCCAGAGACTTCTGGCAAAACAGGCATCGAGTTCGTCCAAAATCAAGACGTTCAGTGGGTCACAACCTGCACTTCATCATTCCCTAGAAAGACGGCGGGTTGCCATAGGTCTGCGTACCCTGAACAAGCACCTTCACGAGTTGCCGTTCAGATGCTCACGCAGAGGCGCATCCTGACATCTATCAGGTGTCAGGATTGGTTTGTGGCAATCGACCTGAAGGACGCTTACTCTAATGTCTCGATCCCCTCGACACTGCCCCGTTCCCATGGTTCGAGTTCGAGGGGTGGGCATATCAGTACAGAGTCCTCCCTTTCGGTCTGTCCCTGAACTATCTCGACGACTGGCAAACACTCGTGAGATCTGTTCTGTACACAGAGGGACCTGGTGCTCCGGCATCTAGATCGATTGGGATTTCAGGTCAACCGAGAAAAGAGCAAACTCTCCCCAGTGCAGAGCATCCTCTTTCTCGGTATGGAACCAAACTCTGTCACCATGACGGCACAGCTGTCCGCAGCACGTGCCCAGTCAGTGTTGGAACTGGAGGCTCCTGGGACACATGGCATCCTCCGCGGGGGTAAGACCCCTCGGGCTGATGCACATGAGACCGCTTCAACACTGGCCACAGAGTCAAGTTCCGAGGACAGCGTGGCACACCGGCATCAGGCGCATGGTGATGACGCCCTGCTGCCGACGCACCCTAACCCCTTGGTCTTCCATGACCTTCCTCCGGGCGGGGATTCCCCTCGGGCAGGTTACGAGGCACGTCGTGGTGACGACGGACGCCTCGCTGCAGGGGTGGGGTGCAGTGTGCAACGGGCACGCAGACGCGGGGCGCTGGACGGGCCCCCGTCTGCGCTGTGCAATTGCCTAGAGTGGTGTACGCTCACGGTAACTAACACAACTTGCCCGACGCCTCCTCCTGTGGAGTTAGCAGGTGATCCGCTCCCTGCGGGCCACACACATCCCAGGCAGACTGAACCAGACAGCCGACACGCTCTCTCGTCAGTATACGCCTTGCAGAGAGTGGCGACTCCACCCCCGGTCCAGCTCATTTTGGGTGTTGTTCGGACAGGCACAGATAGACCTCTTTGCCTCCCATGACACCACCGATTGTCTGCTTTGGTACTCCCTGACCGAGGCCCCCCTCGGCACGGATGCCCTGGCGCACAGCTGACCACGGGACGGACGGAAGCACACCTTCCCCCCCCAGGAGCCTCCTTGCACAAACACTGTGCAAGGTCAGGGAAGAGGAGCACCAAGTGTATTGGTTACACCACACTTGTCTAACCGCACTTGGCTTCAGAGTTGATGCTCTGAACAGCGACTCCCCCTGAACCATTCCCCTGACAGAGGACCTGCTCTCTCAGGGCAAGGACACGTTCTGGCATCCCAGATCAGACCTCTGGAACACCCATGTCTGGTCTCTAGACAGGACGAGAAAATCCTGAGATGGCTACTCCCCCTCTATGGCTGAGACCATCACCCAGGCTAGGGCCCCATCTACTAGGCGGTCACACGCCTCTAGACGGCGCCTCTTCTCGTCCTGGTGTCTCTCTCTCTCAACGAGAAAAGACCCACTGAGGTGCTTGATCAGGATTGTGTTCCCCTTCTCACGAGACTGGAGACTAACATCTCCCCTCCAAACTGAAGTGTATGTAGTCGCTATCGCCACTCATCACGACTCAGTTGATGGAAAGTTTCTAGGGCAACTCGACCTGATCACCAGGTTCCTAACGGGCGCGAGAGGGCGGAATCCGCCTCATCTCCGCTCCATACCCTCTTGAGAGCCCCTCAGAGGTTCCGATCTTCCTCACCTGAGTAAGACAGCCCTCCTGTTGGTGCTCGCTTCCGTCAAGAGGGTAGGGGACCTCCAAGCATTCTCTGTGTCACCGGATTGCCTTAAATTCGGCCCTGGTATTCTCACGTTATCTTGAGACCCAGGCCCGGATACGTGCCCAAAGTTCCCACTTCTCCCTTCGAGGACCAAGTGGTGGACTTGCAGGCGCTCCCCACTGGGGAGGAAGACCCAACCCCATCCGTGTTGTGTCCTGGACCGCACGCAGAGCTTCAGTAGCTCTGACCAGCTCCTAGTTTGTGTTGGAGGACAGCAGAAGGGGAAGGCTGTCTCCAAGCAGAGTCTGGCGCACTGGGTCGTGAATGCCGTTACGACGGCATTTTGATCTCAGAATCTCCCATGCCCATTGGCAGTGTGGGCTCACTCCACCGGAGTTTAGCCACCTCCTGGGCACTGGCAGAAGCACCTCTCTAGCAGACATCTGTAGAGCTACGGGTTGGGCTACGCCCAAACACCTTCGCAAGGGTTAACAACCTTCGCGTAAACCCGGTGTCAGCCCACGTCCTGCGTGGCGACATGTAGGACTGGCATCCGGGGGGGCGTATGCCTGCGAAAGCACCTTCCCACCCTCCAAGAGGTTGGGTCAGTGTGCTATCTACCCTTTTCTTCTTACCCAAACACATGGCTAAGAAAATTGGTACCTCACCAACCTTCCTTCTTACCCAGACACTGGTTAAGAACAGGCATTCCATCCATCACTAAGCAAGCACCTCCTGGGGGTTGGCTGGGCAGAGCAGCCTTCCCCCTTAGGCCGGGAAACCTTATGACCTATCACAGATAGTTCTAACCGGACCTGTGCTATCGGACGCAGTAACACCCCCACCGTGGGCTGTTCCGTCTGTTATACCCTCATGACAATGGTTCCCACACATGGTAACCCATGAGCTTCCCCAGGTGGACCTCCACCTCGCGGTACTACCCAGTCCGCCCCTTCCATGCGTTCTCCTCCAAGGACGAGACCATATCATATCTCCACCATATTCCTCCCCACGGATAGGAGGTGGCCTCTGCAGCGCTTCTCTGATTAAGAGTTGCGCTTTTCCCGGTGTAAACCGAGCCGGACGGCCTCTCGCCTGTAGAGAGCTAAGGCCCCGTCCGTGAAAGGTTACCGGTCAGGGCTGTACCCATCTTTCTCCCAGAAAGCTCTGGAACCCCCCGACCACCACACTGGAAGGTTACAAGTTTCACGAAAGCGTCGAGCTGACACGCCCAGGCTTGTTACCGTCGCTTCGCTGAGATTGTGACGCAATACAGCGTTTGTGGCGTTTTCCATAGATAACCCCAACTGTCGTTCTCGACACAACGTCGAGAGACCGACAGAAAGGGAACGTCTTGGTTACGTATGTAACCTCAGTTCCCTGATGGAGGGAACGAGACGTTGTGTCCCTTATGCCACAAACACGTATCATATTCTGCTGCAGTCGTGAGAGGATCTCAGGCTCTTCAGAACAAGAGGTAAATGAATGCTGCACGCCGGCTTACTTTTATACCGGATATCCGGGGGCGGAGCCCGGCATGCAAATTTCATTCGCCAAATTTCATTGGCCTTTTCTATAGTAGTCAGAGTTGATTGGTTCTCAAGGGCGAACCCCATCTGTCGTTCTCGACACAACGTCTCGTTCCCTTTATCAGGGAACTGAGGTTGCATACGTAACCAAGACGATATCGTGACTTCTTTTTGGAACAAAGTTGTGCACAGATAAATTACATCAGGCATCCAAATTAGTCTGCATAAAAAACATAACTATCCCTTAACTGTGATAATTCATGTAAAATTGTCCGTGTGGTCTTGAAGATATCGCTTCCACGAGCGAGCTAAATCTATCTACCATGTTGTGGTGTGTTTATTTACTTGACCCATCTTTAATCCTTAGTATTGCTTAACATCTTTTGGTGATCATAGATTTTCGGACTTTGACAACGACTAACTTACACATTCATTCTTGGGGCTAGAAGTGTGAAATAGAATCGCAGCAAACAGAACTCTTAACTCCGCCTATCAAATGTGAATAAAGCGCGTGCACGCGAGGGGAGTATGATTTGTCCGGGGAGTCGGATTTCGGTACAACAACTGTTGAGGAGCGCCAAAATAACATCAAATTCACCACAGAGAGTGTCAAAATAAAAGTCCCCAAAATCGTTTAAACAAAAGATCTTGCAAATTTCACAAAAAAACTGAATACAATCAAATTAATTGAGAGGAGGATTTTAGTGAATATACAGTAAATGCCTACATTAAAAGTATTATGTTTTAACCCGTTACATTCACCCCTTCTAGATTTCACTAAAATCCTCACTTGACTCCAAACAACCACTTAACTGGTACAGGTTCCCAATGACCTATTCATAGATTCAACTTGTAAATTACCTGCTAACAGGTTAGAAAACTCAAGGGTGATCAGTCCTTAAGTTCCCATAGAATAAGATGATGCCTTGTACACCATAAAATAACCTGACCATTACATTTAATATTTGAGTCCACAAATAAAATTCTCATCCGAAAACTGTAAATGAACAAACTATATGCTCTGAAAATATTCAAACAAAATACTCGAGACAAGTTCCCTTGACCTTTTTGTTGTAACCTTTGGCCTGTCTGCTTTGCTCCTTTTCAGAATGCTTCTGTGCAATCTCTGCTGCTTCGTGAAGATAGGACATCAATGACTTGAGGTAAGTACTGTGATCAACAACCATAGGATCATGCAACACCTGTCTGAACATGATGTCAACTGGGAGTCTTGGCACACGGCCAAACATGAGCTGAAATGGGGCATAACCAGTCGTCTCATGAACTGTTGCATTGTACATGAATGTCAGGGTCTGTATTTGTTCTGGCCACTTGTGTTTCTCTTTCAGGGGCAAAGTGCGGAGCATGTTTCCTAAGGTTCGGTTAAACCTCTCAGTGCCTCCGTTACCCATAGGGTGGTAAGCAGTGGTGTGGGACTTTGCAACACCTGACAGTCTTAACAATTTGGCTAAGAGAGTGCTTTCAAAATTGTCTCCTTAGTCAGTGTGAATACGACTTGGAAAGCCATAAATACAGAACACATGATCCCACAACTTCTTAGCAACTTGTTTTGCTGTCTGATTTGCACAAGGGAACGCGTGGGCCAGCTTTGTGAATTGGTCAGTTATGACTAGCACATCTACAGAGCGTTTCTTTGCATCTTCGGCGGTCCAGAAATCTAGACAGACTAACTCCATTGGCATAGATGTCTTGACGCTTTCGAGCGGAGCCCGGGCAGATGGTTCTGGGGTCTTAGCTAAAATGCATCTTTGACATTGTCTGATGTACTCGCACACATCCCGTCCCATTCCTGGCCAGAAAAAACGTTGACGGGTCAGATGAACGGTCCTTGCTTGCCCCTGATGACCTGCGAGATCGTGTACTCCATTAAGGACCTGTTCCTTAAGGCTGGAAGGTAAGACCAACTGATACCTTTTCTGCTTACTGTAGGGGTCTTGTGTGATTCTATACAGTATACCCTCTTGAATCGTTAGCTTGTCCCATTGTCTGCAAAGAGCGAGGGCTTTGGAACTTATTTTGGCCTTCTCTCTCCTTGATGGTTGGCGCTTCAGGTTCACAAAGTAAAGCACTTTCGAAATGCTTGGATCAGCCTCTTGTCTTTCCTGAATTTCACTTGCAGTGATTACAGGGAGAACATCAAAGCCAGCTGGTACAGAATCTCGAAAGGACTGGACTAGTTGAACAGCTCTCGTCTGGGATGTTTCTTCCCATTGATCATGCAAGCTTAAACAAGCTTCGACTGTAGCTCTGTCTGAAAGCGTGGCAGTATAAGACTGAAGATAGACTGGTGGGTTCTGAGCACCATGACGAAAGGCATTCCGAACTCCATCCCCATTGACTCCTTCAGCTTCAGCCAGCAAATCACGGTAGCGTTCAGTCATCAGCCTATTGCTTACATTCTTAATGAAGGGATCTCTGCTCAAGGCGTCAGCCACTAGATTTTTTCTCCCTGATATGTGCCTCAGCTCAAAGGTGTAAGCTGCGAGTTTGGATACCCAACGCACCTCACAAGCATCGAGTTTGTCCTTGGTCATGACATAAGTGAGCGGATTGTTGTCAGTCCATATGGTAAATGTATGTCCTTTCAACCAGTGGCTGAACTTTTTGCACACGCTCCACTTGAGTGCAAGAAATTCAAGCTTGTGAACTGGATAGTTCCTCTGTGAGCTGCTTAATGTCTTGCTCGCAAAAGAAATTGGGCGGGCCCGGTCTTCTCCTGCAGGGACCTGGGATAGTACAGCTCCCAACCCGTTAAGGGAAGCGTCAACGGCCAATATCAATGGACGAGTGAAATCGGGGTGTGCTAATACCTCGCTGTGCAACAAGCTCTCCTTGAGAGTACTTACGGCATTATCAATTCAATTCAATTCAATTCAAGTTTATTTATATAGCGCTTTTCACAATGTGTATTGTTTCAAAGCAGCTTTACAGGGGCAAACAGGAAAAACAGAAAAGTTAAAACACAGCACAGTGCATGGTATTTATACAACGAGTAAGTTCATTCTAATAAATAACATCTAATTTCTAAATAAATAAATAAATAAATGAATGAATGCAGTCTCCCGGTGAGCAGGCCAACACTGCCCTGCTGTGGCGAGGAACGCAAACTCCAATGATTGATTAATGGAGAAAAAAACCTCGGGAGAAACCAGGCTCAACCGGGAGGGCCAGATCCCCTCTGACGTGTCATAGCTGCACTCAGACTGCTGACGTGTGGTTTAGGTTTAGCATTTAATACCAAATATTGTAACTTCAGCATTAATAAGACAAATAGTCCGTCTTTGCTCTTGGTTGGGGATGTAGTGGTCTGAGCTGGGATGGTCCGATGGTCATATTTCTCTTGGCAGCTGGTGGAATTGCCTTAGATGGAGCTGGGATGGTCAGTCAGTCTGCAGCTGTATCTGGTGTAATCTCAAATTGGGGATGGGCATCTGTCGGTCGTCTGGACATGGTGGAACTTCTTCCTACCTCGGGATGGGCATCCCGAGGCAGAGGCGGAAAGAGAATAAAGAGAATTATCACAGTCCAGTGTCCAATCTGCGGGCTTGAGCTTTCTGTAAATTCTCACTTTGGCATCTCCCTTAGCCCCTCTCTTCTTCCTCTGCCCAGCTGTTAAGGCAAAGAGCGGTTTTGCTATAGATGAACAGCCTGGGATGAAACGGATGGATGAACAGCCTGGGATTTTATTCTCCGAACGGATGGAGTGCATCCATCGTATTCCATGAAATCAAACTTGGACAATCTTGAAATTACTTTAAGTTTTGAAGGATCCACAGAGACTCCATTACGGTCTATAATGTGGCCCAGAAACTTAACGGAAGCCCGAAGTAGATGGCATTTCTTAGGGCTCAACTTGAGATTGTACTCCCTCAGGCAGCTAAAAACAACTTCCAGTCTTTCGATCGCTTCCTGTTCATTAGGAGCAAAAATGAGCAAGTCGTCCAGATAGCACAATAAGCTGCTAAAATTCAAGTCTCCGAAGATGCTCATCATCATGCACATGAAAGAGGCGGGGCTATTGCATAACACTTGAGGCATGCGGTTATACTCATGCAACCCTACAGGAGTCGTGAATGCAGTGCATTTCTTGTCCTCTTCGGCCATAGGGATGTTATAGAACCCTGAAGTCAGGTCCATGGTACTAAAGAGGACATTGCCACCAAGAGCAGCTAGACAATCAGATTGGTGTGGAAGTGGATGCGCGTCTTTTATGGTTCTTGCGTTCAGCCATCTGAAGTCTGTGCATATCCTCAGAGTGCCGTCCTTTTTCCACACCAATACTAAAGGGGAAGCATACTCACTCACAGACTTCCTGATTATCCCTTGTTCTTCCATCTGGGATAAAGCCTGTCGTAACTTTTGGTAATGCGCGGGTGGCATTCTTCGGTAAGGGAGACGTTTATCCATGAGCCGAATACGATGAACAAATCCCTTTACTTCTCCGCAGTCCAACTCATGCTTAGAGAAAACATCATTGTACGTCTTAAGTAACTGCACAAGCTTCTATTTCATCGCAGCACCCACAGAACAAGATCTGATGTCAAGATCAGTAAGACCCACAGCTTCCATCCTCTGTCCGAAATCGGATGATGTGTTTGACAAACGTTGACCCTCTTTTTCAGACTCCTCGAGTCGATTCAGCCCTTGGAAAAGCTCAAAATCTTCAAACAGCAATGCATGGGGATACATCTGCTATTATACGATTTCTCTTTAGAGTGATTGACTTGTCAGAGAGGTTTGTGACTTTGACTGGGACCCAACGATCTCCCCATAAGAGTGTGACAACACGGCCGACCATAATGTCTCGTAACACGGACCTTGAAGTTGTTGACCCCACTAAGACTGTACTCCCTGGGGACATTGGAGCATTTTGTGGTAACTTTCCCCAAACTAAATGCTCTTGCTTGGGCTGAAGAGTAACACACTGGTGTAGCTTAACTGTTCCCACTTTGTCTGGCAACTCTGGTCCCTTCCAACGGCATGTGTTGGCCATTACATCTAGAAACTGCTCACAGCCTGCTGCTGGCTCTGCTGAGTGATTAGAAATAAGCCTCCAGTAATCACTGCTACCCTTCATGCGATGTGCAGGGAATTTGATCACATTTGTACCGATAATCAGATCATCTCGCTGGCCAGGTACGACAAGGACAGGAACTAAACAACTTTCTCCATAAACCTTTAACTCCACTTCGTACATGCATTTTGGCTTTGTGGTTTTTCCTCCACATCCGATTAAAATGACTTCCTGCTTAAGTGGTGTGGGTGCGACCAGGACATTCTCACTTAACATCTTTCTTTCTGCTTCATCACTGAAAGTGCAAGCCATGGAGCCTGTATCAAGCATCCCCTGCATTACAAACTTATTGTTTACACTGACTGGTGCATATAACAGTTCATCAAATGTTTCGATGGTCTGGACATTCTGTGCTATCACGCTGACCCCTTCTGGAGCTTGTGCACATGCCTTTTCGTAAAGTTGATGGGGGTCAGCACTTTCTAGGGGTTGTTCGTTGTTGCTCATGCGTCCCCCTTCCAAGCGTGAGCCATGGCGTTTAAATTTGACTGGCCGTGCCTTGCTGCAGGTCCTGGCGTGAATCTCTTATTATGTCCAGGTTAAAAGCATGCAAAGCACAAATGTTCTCGTCGACAGTGAGTTACAGTGGAATGTTCATAGGATTTACATTTACATTTAGTCATTTAGCAGACGCTTTTATCCAAAGCGACTTACAAGTGGGGTAGATAATGGAATCAATTAGGACAGCATAAGTACAACAAAAGCATAAGTGCAATCAAAAAGAAGACTAGTCTCATATAGCCTAACACAGTATACGGAACCATTCATTCATACATTTTTTTTTTAAAGTAGAGAAGAAAAGAGTAGAGAAGAAAAGAGTCAGAACAGATCAGTCAGATGTTGGCGGAAGAGATGTGTTTTCAGGCGTTTCTTAAAGATGGCTACAGAATCTGCAGATCTTGTAGCAGTGGGCAGATCATTCCACATAGGTGGAACAGATCCGGAGAAGGTGCGGGAGAGAGATTTTTGACCTTTATGGGATGGCACCACAAGACGTCGTTCGTTTGCAGAGCGTAGAGATCTGGCGGGTACATATGTCTGCATAGAGATTTGCAGACTCTACAAAGCTTACTCTGCGGCTGGCGTGGTGGCATTTGCTTGACTATACCCTGAGTATTTTGTGACAGTGCACGGTCTAGGAGGCAGACCAAAGTTTTCATGCAGTTGTTGTCACTTACGGGGTGCACATGCTTAGCTCTACCCCAGCTATCTGGTTCTGCTATGGGGCCATGCTCAATGACGTCATCATCATTGGATGTCTGAACGAGAGATGTGACATGTCTTGTTGCAGCAAAACGCTTTGGCCTGACTGACACCTGCTCTTTTAATTCTACTTGGTATCTGTCGAGCTGTTCTTGGATCTCTTGTGCAGTCCATTTTTCTGGGGCTTTGAATCTGAATACTGCTGCTAGCGTTGAGTCAGGGCAGTGTTTCACAAACATCATAGCCGCTTCTTGGCACGGATCGTCCATCCGTCGTCCGAGTCTTTTCAAAGCCTCCTCTTTAAGATCGGCTGCTTTGTTCAATCTCACCCAGTACTCAATAGGATTCTCTCCTACTAATGGCACAGTGCTGTAAAAATCAGCCAAGGGCATACATGAATAGTTAGCGTCACTAAAATGTTGTTTCAGGATATCAATGATCACTTTTAAAGAGACCTCATAAACCGCTTACCTCTCCCAAACGCTCAAAGCATGAACTGAAGAGGAGCGCCAAAATAACGTCAAATTCACCACAGAGAGTGTCAAAATAAAAGTCCCCAAAATCGTTTAAACAAAAGATCTTGCAAATTTCACAAAAAAACTGAATACAATCAAATTAATTGAGAGGAGGATTTTAGTGAATATACAGTAAATGCCTACATTAAAAGTATTATGTTTTAACCCGTTACACGTGGAAAAGTGTTCTCAAAGTCCTGATGGTTTCAAAGCAAGCGGGTGAGTCTGTCTACTTCTTTCTTAGAGCCGGGATTGGCTGACGAAGTTAGCCGAGGTAATTCTGCCGAAAGGAAAAACTGTCTCCGAAGAGAGAGACAGGTCTCAGGAGGTGTTCTTGAACTGGAACGCGCGAACACACGAAAGAGCTGAGCATCGTTTGCTCCGTTCACAGGTGTTTTAAAACCTGGGGGGTTCCACGCCCCTCCAAAGTGAGTTATCCAATGTGATGAGCTGAGTTTGGAGCGAAGTCAAATTCCTTTGTTTCGCCTATTAGCTCATTTGCATTTAGGATTACTTAGAAGTTTGGCGCTGTAGAAATCTTTAGAATTACATAACATAGATATGGTATCACACACATTATTGTGCCATTCCTCATCTTTCCAGGAATGACGAGAGAAACATTTAGATATAAAACATGCCAGTGTTATAAGTACATTGACCTGAAGTTTGTACAAGAATGAAAATATAAACAGAATACAACTAAACACACATGCTTTTGAGGTTAAAGGCGAGGCCGAATAACATGGGGACAAACATACAATGTGGAGATATAGAGGTATATCCATTTAGAACATTCTTTTGTGGATAAGGAGAAAAGACAGACAATTTCCAGAGGAGATGAAACGTAGGCCACATTCCTTTTAGAGCAAATGGTCCATCGTTGGAGAAGCACCCCATCCTCCCCGTTGGGACTTCTTTGAAGTCCAAGGGAGGTGTTAGAAACTATCCTGACCAAATGACGGATGCTTAAGAGAGAGGAGTTGGATCAGACTTGCTGGCACCGGTTAGACCCCTACAGAGAGGTCGTAATATTTTACGACGACAAATGGTCACCTTTGATCCGGCCAAGATCCTACACCTGCCACGACCAAAGAACAACCAGCACAACACAACACAACACTGACAGGACAACACACACAAACTGACACTATCACCCTCATTGAGAACTTTAATTAAAACTCTTTTTCTGTTTATATTGAGATGTATATATATAGATTTTTACTTATAGACTTTACTTATAGACTTTTAATTTTATTCAATCTTATTTTTTATCTTAATCTGTATTTCTGCATGTTTATTTTTAATCTTGTGCTTTGGCAATGTAAATTTTCTTTTATCATGCCAATAAAGCTCCTTTGAATCTTGAATCTTGAGAGAGAGAGACACAGACAAAGAGACAGAGAGAGAGAGAGAGAGAGAGAGAGAGACAGAGACAGAGACAGAGACAGAGACAGAGTGAGAGAGGGGTCCCAAAAAATAGGTAAAAACAAATATAAAATTATTAAGCCATCATCATAAAATGAATGATCTCTTTGTTTTTGGCAGTAAAAGTACAAAATCCTGAATGACCAAAAAGTAAACATCCATATTGACCATATTGAACATCCAACCCTCTCAGTGACTGTTTAGTTGCAGTCAGTAGATGCGCCAGAACTACAGTGACCACAATGTTGCCTAGTAACGTTAAATCAAAACCTGGTTTTCAAAAAGAGAAAGAGAGAAAAGAGAGAGAGAGAAAAGAGAGAGAGAGAGAGAGAGAGAGAGAGAGGAAAGAGAGAGAGCGAAAAGAGAGAGAAAAGAGAGAGAGAGGAAAGAGAGAGAGAGAAAATAGAGAGAAAGAAAAGAGAAAGAGAGAAAAGAGAGAGAGAGGAAAGAGAGAGAGAGAAAAGAGAAAGAGTGAAAAGAGAGAGAGGAAAGAGAGAGAGAGGAAAGAGAGAGAGAGAAAAGAAAGAGAAAGAAAAGAGAAAGAGAGAAAAGAGAGAGAGAGGAAAGAGAGAGAGAGGAAAGAGAGAGAGAGGAAAGAGAAAGAGTGAAAAGAGAGAGAGGAAAGAGAGAGAGAGGAAAGAGAGAGAGAGAAAAGAAAGAGAGAGAAAAGAGAGAGAGAGAAGAGAAAGAGAAAAGAGAAAGAGAGAAAAGAGAGAGAGAGAGGAAAGAGAGAGAGAGAAAATAGAGAGAGAGAAAAGAGTAAGAGAGAAAAGAGAGAGAGAGGAAAGAGAGAGAGAGAAAAGAGAAAGAGAGAAAAGAGAGAGAGAGGAAAGAGAGAGAGAGAAAAGAGAGAAAAGACAGAGAGAGGAAAGAGAGAGAGAGAAAAGAGAAAAAGTGAAAAGAGAGAGAGGAAAGAGAGAGAGAGAAAAGAAAGAGAGAGAAAAGAGAAAGAGAGAAAAGAGAAAGAGTGAAAAGAGAGAGAGGAAAGAGAGAGAGAGGAAAGAGAGAGAGAGAAAAGAAAGAGAGAGAAAAGAGAAAGAGAGAAAAGAGAGAGAGAGAAAAGAGAGAGAGAGGAAAGAGAGAGAGAGAAAAGAGAGAGAGAGAGAGAGAGAGGAAAGAGAGAGAGAGAAAAGAAAGAGAGAGAAAAGAGAGAGAGAGAAAAGAGAGAGAGAGGAAAGAGAGAGAGAGAAAAGAGAGAGAGAGAAAAGAGAGAGAGAGAGAGAGATAGAGAGGAAAGAGAGAGAGAGAAAAGAGAGAAAGAGAAAAGAGAAAGAGAGAGAGAGAGGAAAGAGAGAGAGAGAAAATAGAGAGAGAGAAAAGAGTAAGAGAGAAAAGAGAGAGAGAGGAAAGAGAGAGAGAGAAAAGAGAGAGAGAGGAAAGAGAGAGAGAGAAAAGAGAGAGAGAGGAAAGAGAGAGAGAGAAAAGAGAGAGAGAGAAAAGAGAGAGAGAGAAGAGAGAGATAGAGGAAAGAGAGAGAGAGAAAAGAGAGAGAGAGAAAAGAGAAAGAGAGAAAAAAGAGAAAGAGGAAAGACACAGGAAAGGGTGTCTAACTGTTACCCAGTTTTTCACCAAGAAAGGTGTGTAGACCATAGTCTGTGAGTGGTATTTACCTGTTGGCTTAATGTCCAAAGTGAAAGTTAGCAACAGACTAGTGTTAGCCTACATTTAATCACCATTTAATCAGTGCAGGGAAACGCTTAGCAAGATATTCATATTAAACGCGTGGGCAACGACAGTTACACCTGGAGGGGCGTGATTGGGAGGAACGGCCCCCCTGATCTGAACCCGAGTGGTGTTCTGTTATTGGACTTCTGTGCTAGTTACAGTTTGGCCATAACGAACACCATGTTCAAGCATAAGGGTGTCCATCAGTGAACATGGCACCAGGACACCCTTGGCCGGAGGTCGATGATCGACTTTGTGGTTGTTTCATCTGACCTACGTATGTCTTGGACACTCGGGTGAAGAGAGGGGCGGAGCTGTCAACCGATCACCACCTGGTGGTGAGTTGGATCCGATGGCGGGGGAGGAAGCTGGACAGACTCGGCAGACCCAAACATACTGTGAGGGTCTGTTGGGAACGTTTGGCCGAATCGCCTGTCAGAGAGATCTTCAACTTCCACCTCCGGCAGAGCTTCGACCAGATCCCGAGGGAGTCTGGAGATATTGAGTCCGAGTGGACCATGTTCTCCACCTCCATTGTCAACGCAGACACTCGGAGCTGTGGCCGTAAGGTCTCCGGTGCCTGTCGAGGCGGCAACCCCCGAACCCGGTGGTGGACACCGGAAGTAAGGGATGCCGTTAAGCTGAAGAAGGAGTCCTATCGGGCCTGGTTGGCTTGTGGGACTCCCGAGGCAGCTGACAGGTACCGACAGGCCAAGCGGACTGCAGCCCGGGTGGTTGGGGAGGCAAAAACTCGGGCCTGGGAGGAGTTCGATGAGGCCATGGAGAAAGTCTATCGGTCGGCCTCGAAGAGATTCTGGCAAACCGTCCGGCGCCTCAGGAGGGGGAAGCAGTGCCCTACCAACGCTGTTTACAGTGGAGGGGGGCAGCTGTTGACCTCGACCGGGGATATCATCAGGCGGTGGAAGGAATACTTCGAGGATCTCCTCAATCCCGCCGTCACGTCTTCCATTGAGGAAGCATAGGCCGAGGGCTCAGAGGCGGACTCGCCCATCACCCGGGATGAAGTCACAGAGGTAGTCAAGAAACTCCTCGGTGGCAGGGCACCGGGGGTGGATGAGATCCGCCCTGAGTACCTCAAATCTCTGGATGTTGTGGGGCTGTCTTGGCTGACACGCCTCTGCAGCATCGCATGGCGGTCGGGGACAGTGCCCTTGGACTGGTAGACCGGGGTGGTGGTCCCTCTTTTTAAGAAGGGGGACCGGAGGGTGTGCTCCGACTATCGGGGATCACACTTCTCAGCCTCCCCGGGAAAGTTTATGCCAGGGTAATGGAGAGGAGAATCCGGCCGATGGTACAACCCCGGATTCAGGAGGAACAGTGTGGTTTCCGTCCCGGTCGTGCAACACTGGACCAGTCTATACCCTCTCCAGGGTGCTGGAGGGTTCATGGGAGTTTGCCCAACCAATCCACATGTGTTTTGTGGATTTGGAGAAGGCATTCGACTGTGTCCCTCGCGGCATCTTGTGGAGGGTGCTCCGGGAGTATGGGATTCGGGACCCTTTGCTAAGGGCCATCCAGTGCCTGTACGACCGGAGCAGGAGCTTGGTTCGCATTGCCGGCAGTAAGTCAGACTTGTTCCCGGTGCATGTTGGACTCTGGCAGGGCTGCCCTTTGTCGCCGGTTCTGTTCATAATTTTTATGGACAGAATTTCTAGGCGCAGCCAGGGGCCAAAGGGCGTCCGGTTTGGGGAACACACGATTTCATCTCTGCTCTTTGCGGATGATGTCATCGTGCTGGCCCCATCAGACCAGGACCTCCAGCATGCACTGGGACGGTTTGCAGCCGAAGCCGGAGTGTGAAGCGGCTGGGATGAGAATCAGCACCTCCAAATCTGAGGCCATGGTTCTCAGTCGGAAAAGGGTGGCTTGCTCACTTCAGGTAGGTGGAGAGTTCCTGCCTCAAGTGGAGGAGTTCAAGTATCTGGGGGTCTTGTTCACGAGTGAGGGAAGGATGGAACGGGAGATTGACAGACGGATCGGGGCAGCTTCTGCAGTAATGCAGTCGCTGTACCGGTCTGTCGTGGTGAAGAAGGAGCTGAGCCGCAAGGCGAAAATCTCGATTTACCGGTCAATCTACGTTCCTACTCTCACCTATTGTCATGAGCTGTGGGTCATGACCAAAAGGACAAGATCCCGGATACAGGCGGCCGAAATGAGCTTTCTCCGCAGGGTGGCCGGGCGATCCCTTAGAGATAGGGTGAGAAGCTCGGTCACTCGGGAGCAGTTCAGAGTAGATCAGCTGCTCCTCCACATCGAGAGGGGCCAGCTGAGGTGGCTCGGGCATCTTTTCCGGATGCCCCCTGGACGCCTTCCCGGGCATGTCCCACCGGGAGAAGACCCCGGGGAAGACCTAGGACACGCTGGAGGGACTATGTCTCCCGGCTGGCCTGGGAACGCCTCGGTGTCCCCCCCGGAAGAGCTGGAGGAAGTGTCTAGGGAGAGGGAAGTCTTGGCATCCCTGCTTAGACTGCTGCCCCGCGACCCGGCCCCGGATAAGCGGAAGAAGATGGATGGATGGATGGATGAAATTTTTATAAATGACAGAAATTCAAACACATTAATAACAATTATTTTCTCACATAATGATCATTGAACAAAACTATTGTGTACTGGATGCTGGACAGTTGGAAACAGTGAGTGATGTTTTTTGAGAGAAACGTTTGGGTTTCCAGGAGTCCTTTGTTCTCATTCATACCTTTTAATTTGATGTCACTGGTACTGTTAGTTTGTTGTGACCATATTCCAAACCTCAAAACCTTGTGACTTTAGTGATCACTTGATCTGTTTTGTAGCACTATAATAACTCTGGTGTGGAAATTCCATTTCACATGTCCACTTTATTTTCTTGTTGGCATATATGTGCTGCTAAATTTAAAAAATCTGCCTTTTCATTGTTTGAGAGGATGATGTTAATTTATTTTGAATAAAAAAAGAAAAGTTAATATATATTTAAGTATGTTAGTTTTTCTTTTTTTTAAATCTTTCATTAATAATTATAATATTAATAATTTTGTCAAGAGAATTTTCCATTTTGTCAATTCTTATAATAAAAATACATTGAGACTGTAAAAGATAGCCTTCAGCACATTTTTTATGGTTACTTTCAATCTTGCATCAAATAGTGAACTTTATAATAGACATGTACAAATGACCAGCAGTAAATATTGTGCTTGTACTAGTATTGAACTAAAAGAAGCGAGATGCCTTTATTTACAGTTATGTGAAGCTTTTGATGATACAGTTTGGTCCTATGTGGTGACAACAGCTGCACAGAGGGGGCCCAATTTGATTTTTTGTCATGGGGCCCAAAATTCCTGGCAGCACCCCTGCTCCCCATCCCTAGATTTCCTCATAACAAGTGTAGTGAGGCCAAACAGACCCGAGAAAAATATTTTAGGCTAACGTTCTGGGAACGTTCCCCTAACATTTGTTTCTGGTTCCCAGAAAGTTTTTTAAGGATTGTTTTTGGTTATCTTTACGGAAATTAAACATTAGTTTCATGGTTTCTATAACGCTAGGGGAACGTTCCCCTAACATTAGTTTTTTTCCAAAAAAGAATCTTGGAAGATAATGTTTTGGGAACCAAAAACTAACGTTAGAGGAACGTTCTGGGAACCAAAAATCTGTTGCATGTACCTATACATTGGTACACTGGTGTCAATTGTGGTATACTTTAGTAATTTCTTTAGTAAATTGTAGTATACTTAAACGTACAGTTGTATATTAGTAAGCCTACTTGTATTCTGTGGTTTAAATAAACTATAGTGAATTGATGAACTGTAATAAGTATTGCAGTATATTGTAATATTCACTATAGTAAGATTTAAAACACTCTATTAAAGTACCTTAGTAAATAGTAGGGTACAGTACATTTTCATGTAGAACTGCTTGGTTTAGTCCAAAATCTTCAAGATCTTACAAGGAAAACACATATGTGTGTATAATGTGAGATAAATTCTCGGAAACATATGCGACAATCCGTGTATCATTCGTTCTTTTCATATTCAATTGAGATTCCAAAATCTGAAAATTAAAAAACGGTTTGTTATTTCGTTATTCGTTTATAAATGTGATACCAAAAAACAAATAACGGGTCATTTTTCGTACTTTTGATTTAATGCTCAGATCAAAAATGGGAAATGAAACAAAGGGGACACGACAGATTTTGATTTTGAGATTGAATTTGTTCGATTTGGGTAAGCCGGAAGTTATCTTCGTGTGTGTATGTGTTGCAGTTAAAAGAAGCCTGAAAACCCTCAATCTTGCAGTGATTGACTAAGTAATTTTTTTTGTAATTTCGTATCGACACCCTGGCCGCACTGGAATCATATGCTGATTTAATTAAAGACTTATTTGAAACTGTCAGGACACATAAAGAGATGTCAACTACGCTGCAGAAGATGGGTATCCAGCGAAGTTCTGAAATGAGACGAGGCTGAATCCAGCTTCTTATTCGCAGTTTCTTATTCACGCTTAGCTTCTTAGGGACCATCTCGCGTTTCTCTTCTTTTACGTTTTTAAAATAAAAACTTTTTTGTGTGTGTGTTTCTGTGTGCGCGCGCGTGTGTGTGTGTCTGTTGGCGTGTGTCTGTGCCTGCCTGCGTGCGTGTGTGAGAGAGAGTGCACAGAGGATGGGCTGCTGCTCGCTGTCTAAGTCATGACCTGCTGAATGCCCCTTGAGATGACCGTGAACTTCACGTGGAACCTCCATCACCCACTCCCCTTAACATTCTCTATATTACTTTGATCGAACAGTTTTTTTAGGCAGCCTATGTCCACCATGAATATTAATCGAATCCAAAAGTACCTACATGTTTGAAAGTGCAATATTCTGGTGCAGAACATGCAGTACGGTTTATGCATGAGTAATTTACGTGTATATTTGTAAAAAAAACATAGTATACACCGTTTTGTTATACTTTGCATATATATAATTAACTGTTTTTATTCTATATATTTATTTTTTCTATTTCCTTTGTTTGTCTATACTGTATTTTTTCATTCTGAGCTCCTGAAACCACAACACGTTGCTTGTCTTTGTGTGCACAATTTGAAAATAAAGCTTATTCTAATTTTTTACTGATCCATTGTTCTTATACAATTTATTATACTCTTGTTGGTCTTAGCCAGTGCATTATACACACATTATATTACTGCTATGTAGTTACATGTATATATATTTAAGTAAACTTTGACACAGAACTGTGTTTTTGTACAAGTATGTCTTTGATGGTGCGTTAAAAGTTCCACAGCTAGGTTACACCTTGTCTTGATGTCTACCGTCATGCAAGAAAACAGTTTTACTGTAGCATTTTTGGGTTATTGGACAATTTGGGGTGCCATATCTCGAGTTCTTTGAGGGTGCGTTAGACGTTCTACATTGGAGTTATACCCAGTATTCATGACTAACATCTAGCCAAAAAGCAGATATTTTTATTGTAGCATTTTGTAGCAGAACTTCGCTGGATACCCATCTTCTGCAGCGTAGTTGACATCTCTTTATGTGTCTTGACAGTTTCAAATAAGTCTTTAATTAAATCAGCATATGATTCCAGTACGGCCATGGTGTCGATACGAAATTACAAAAACAATTACTTAGTCAATCACTGCAAGATTGAGGATTTTCAGGCTTCTTTTAACTTTTTGCAAATGCGGCAAACTTCCAAGTGCAACACATACACACGAAGATAACTTCCGGTTTACCCAAATCGAACAAATTAAATCTCAAAATCAAAATCTGTCGTGTCCCCTTTATTTCATTTCCTATTTTTGATCTGAGCATTAAATCAAAAGTACGAAAAATGACCCGTTATTTGTTTTTTGGTATCACATTTATAAACGAATAACGAAATAACAAACCGTTTTTTAATTTTCCGATTTTGGAATCTCAATTGAATATGAAAAGAACGAATGATACACGGATTTGCGACATATCCGCCGATAGAAGCAAAAGAGTGATTTGTTCAAAACGAAAATAAAACCACGGAATTTCCCACACAGCCAAGACCCGCCCACTCCGCAAACCCTCGCGTCTGATTGGCCCATTCATCATTCAGTCACCGCACTTCCTAGTTTTGTGAAGTGAGGATTTATTGCGTTTTTGATTCGGCGTGTTTATTTTATCGGACGGTGATGAGACCGTCGGTAAGTTAAAACTACTTTGGGTCGTTTGTATTTATCTCATTTAAACGACTTTATAACGTAGAACAAACTTTTAGCTGTTGTTATTCAGGTTTATAAACAGGAGGAAATACCTTTGCTCACTATACGCGTGTGTAAATACTGTTCTGTTTAAAGATCATTTTAAACTGTGTTGCAGGCTACTTGGGGTTCGTCTCTTGTTTGTCATGGGAAATGCATTATATCGTCTTTCTTTCGTTTGAAAGAGTAAATGTTCGTGTTATGACTTTATAAATGTGTTTTGTTGCGTGTCGACGCAGGTCTGTACGGATTGTCGTCATCATGTCCGGCGACGCGCATCAGGGCAGGAGACGACGCCCCCCGAGAATGTACGTGGTCGAGTCCGACTATAAACTGCAAGACCACCTGGAAGGAACCATTCGGCTGCAGCGGGGGCAACTGTGTCAGGAGCAGGAGGAAGGGGGCAAAAAGAGCGCAAGAGGAGAGTACCTGTGGGTCAAAGTAAGAAACAATACATCACGTGAACACTATATACTGTAACATCAGTAAAGATCTAAATATTTAGAGACAGTTGACATTATACAACATTGTATCTGACTATTTAGGAATCTGTGGCTATTATTTGAGGTTATTTATATGTGATTGGGTTTAAATGTTGATTTCTCTAAAGTGGAAGTAAAATGGCGAATTCACAATCGCACTTTGATTTTGTTCAGGTCATTGATATCGGCTCCATGGTAAAGATAGACACGCGAGTGCTGGCTGAGGTACGAGCTGATTTTGCCGGTCTGCTGGAGCCCGTCCGTCACCTGGAGGAGCGTCTGAGACTGCTGGCCAAACCACACCGGCTCCAGAGACTGGCGTCATTAGCGCTGGGCTCCGAGGTTTGGGTTTACTGGAACCAGTCCAGAGAGTTTGCAGAAGCTGACCTTCGTTTCCGTGGGCCGCTGGCCAGAGGAAGCTCGGGTGTTTATTTCGGGGTGCAGCTGAAGGTGAGATCACCGACACACAAGCTCATCGTTTCCCATATTTCATTGTGTTTCAGCTCTGGGAATTTCTCCACACTCCTTCGCACAATTGTGTTGGGATGTCCTAAGCTCCGATGATGATGATGCAGAAATAAAATGTTTTATAAATGTAGAACAAATGCCTGTGTGACTACACTGTGTAACAAACGCTTGTTTCGACAGAACCTTTGTGTAGTTCTGGTACAATTGCGCGGCGCTAAATATAGTGGAAATGTTTTAGTGTATATTTAGTTGCTCATGTACATATTAATTACGATATATTGGTAAATTGCTAATAAACCAAAAGCGATAATAATTTTCCAATTGTCACAGTCGGATAATTCTTGTCTGTAGCTGAGGGAAGGTGTGATTTAGCGGTGACGGGTGACTAACGTCTGGAACTTGGTTCGTGAGGACAGAATTAGTCATAAAACGACATCAAACATCAACTTGCGACGATTCATTTGTTATGTTAAACTCTTGTCATGTTGTTCCAGTGCCTTGTCATTTCTGCGTACTAATAATCCCCAAATGTGTCAAATTAGTTTTACATTTTTTTGCGAGTATCATTAATGGCCAGAAGTACAGCTCACTAAAACCAATTGCACGTTGAGTCCGAAGTGTGCGCACGTTAGAAATGAAACACGACCTGACGTGTCAATCACATGGTCTCACTGGCTACGATATTTTCGTCCGTCATAAATTGATCCGGACTTTTTTGCATCTGTTGCAAGCTATTTGCCGATACATCTGAAATGTTTGCGGTTCAATTTGATTCATTTAATCCATATTTTGACATTACTAGGCTAGTTTAGACAAGCAGTTATTTTTAATAACCCCAAAACGCAACACATTTTTTTAAATATGATTGTGTAATTACATTGTTTGAAAATGGCACAATCTCTTTCTGGACAGGGACATTTATAACAACAAACTAAAGAAAGAAAAATAAATAATGGGGGAAAATGTCACATAAAATGAAGCTTATGTTGGCATTAGTCTTTCAACAATAGTGCAAATGATGACTGAGGTAGTTGAAGGGAAAAACAAATAAAAAATAAATAAACTATAAAAATACAAAGAATGAAGCTTTTAAACCTATACGTTTCATCTGTCACACAACTTCAGATCATTTAAACAAGTGCTGCAGCAGTGGTCTCTTTTGTGAGTTTTTTCTGTTTTCCTGAATACAAAATATTTCCAAACCCACGATTTGCGTTCGACAGCAATCACGTCTTCTGCCTCTTTCGCTGTACTTTCACTGCTATAACCGCCTTGTTGCTGCACGGCATTCACTTCTTCATTCACAAGACGAAAATAAACGAAAATGCGCCCTTTGGCAGTAAAGGCCTAGACAGACGTTATGTCACGGAATGAGGGCTCGTTAGAAATGTAATCAATGTATCGATCCATATCGATGTTTCATTACACCCCTAAAACGCATACGAAAATTTCCGACGGTATGTGAAAAGACCTTAAACCTCATAAAGAAACATTTAAAATGAAAGCGAAACACAACTTTTAAAAAAACTATTTACATTGCGTTATCAACAGAACTCATTATAGTTTGCTAAATGCACATTTTGTTTTTTGTTGTGTACTGTAAAAATATCTGTGCCGGCTGGTGTTAAAACAAAATTTAAATGTAAAATGTGATCATACATTTAAATTCTTATGAAGTGTACCTGCAATCGATTCAATTCTGCTATTAATATTATATTTACAGTATTTGTTGTTCTTTGTGTTATGTTCGTGCATTTGAAACGTTGATAAGAAAGAAAACTTTGATTTAATAAAAAAACAACTAAAATAAACAATATGATATGTACAGGATTGAATGATTTTGATTTCAAATGAAGTGTGTTTTTTTAATTGATGTGTGTGCTGTCTCAGGGTTGGGCAGCTGGCAAGGGCAAATCGAATGGAAACTATAAAGGTCATCAGTTGTTCACCTGTCCGGAAGGCTGCGGCCTCATTCTATCAGCCAGTGAACTCACAGTCCCTCGATTATCACGCACGTCTAGTTCTGGTGACCACGATCGCCATACACACCAAGCCAACCAGACTTCATCCAGTAACGCTCATCAGAATCACAGCCCGAGTCCCGTCAGCATTCTGTCCCGGGCGGCAGAGTCCAGTCCTCCAGCGCTGTTCTGCATCGGTCAGAGAGTCTGTTTCACGCAGGGTGATGCCGTCCGACGGGGAAGCGTACGCTTCTGTGGACCCTTACCTGATCGGCCCTCTTCTGAAGTGTTTGTGGGGGTTTTACTGGTGAGTAAAGCATAACCAGAATCTCGGAGCACAATTGTGGGTGATTGTGTACAGCAGAAATGGCTTGTAATTAGCGTTGCTGGAATTTTAAATATTTGTTTTGTTTAAAAGTCATGCAGTAAAAATACCGTGAGTTTTAGGGACCTTTTGAAAACGGTAATTTATATATCTTGTATGAGTGATTTCCCTTAATTTACAGTCCACCGGATCGTTGCCAGACAGGCTTGTATTGAAATGTTGTGCATATCATTGACATATGATGTGTTTTTGTGTGGTCAGGATCACGCTGTTGGATCATGGGATGGAGTTCATAAAAATACGAAACTCTGCTCGATCCCTTCAGCCACCTTCGGGGCTTTACTCCCGCTTTCCCATGTAACTGCAGGTAACAGTCATTCACCATTAAAGAATAAATCAAAGCTCTGTCAGTGTTTATTCATCTTACTCTCGTTTCAATTCATTCCCTCTTCTTATACAAAACACTCTCTCGCTTTGGATGAGCGTCCACTAGTTGAACTTCCCCAAAAAACTGAAGGATAAATTTAGAAAACTCAAAGCATACAGTCACCAGTAGAGGAGGTTACGACCTCTTGTGCGACTTCCAACGCCGACTGCCACAGTATTACGTACAGCAAACAACAAGAGTGGAGCTTTCTTTTAGCTCAGTGGTAAGAGCATTGCGTTAACAACTTAAGGTCTTGTGTTCGATCCCAGGGTATTGCACTTAAAACAAAAATGTATAGTAAAATGCAATGCAAGTCGCTTTGGATGAAAGCGTCTGCCAAATGCATAGATGTAAATGTAAAATGTAAAGTCTTCGTCCTAGTCGAAAATTATGAGCATGGTTTTTAATGTCAGGTGAAAGCGTTCGAGTGCGCCTTGTGACTGCGGGTGGTAGGCGCTAGACACCAGATGATTTATATTCCACTGCTTCATCAATTTTGCGAACACCCTGGACATGAAGTTTGTGCCTTGATCTGATCGTACGTATTTGGGAGTGCCAACGTTGTACAGAATAGAATAACAATAGTAGGCTTTGAGCGAACTCAAAAGAGTGGTTCATATGACTGCACGTTAAATTTGCATCTGCGCAAATGATATCTGGTGTTTTTACCAAGACCTTCCGATCTTTGCGTCATACAGATTTGGAATGAGACCACAGATGGTTATCAAAGAAACAAATAAATGCGTACGTTTCTGAGTGACATTTTCAAAAGTAAGCGTTCCTGTAGTTTGATTTCTTTCTTTTGTTGTTTTACAGAAACTGGATCGGAGCGATCTCCTCCAACAGCAGCCAATCCCAAAGCCCTACCGAAACTGCCCCAGTTGCCCCCATCCAATAACACTGTACTTCAGCCGCTGTCACCCACCCACGACAAAGAGCCCACACCCACCGACAGACCTCTGATCCAACCAGCCATGCTAGTCACGGCTAAAAAAGCCCTTCAGCCTCCGTCCAGCTCCGTCCTCAAAGTGGCTTTGAAACCACCTCCTCTAACTGCACCCAAACCTCCCTTGAAACCTCCCTCCCTCCCACCCAATAAGCCGCAGGCCCCCCCGACGTCACCTCCCACTGACCCATCACGCTCCTTCAATAACGGATTTCACAGTTTTCCCTCTCCACCTCCAGTCGTCGAGCAGAAGGCGGGGCTTGACACTTGGTTCGAAGTGGGTTCTATGGTGGAGGTGAATGACCCGCCCCTTTTCGGAGTGATCCGCTGGATTGGACAGATCACTGGAGTCCCGGAGCCTGTTGCTGGGATCGAGCTGGTAAACCGAATGAACTGAATTGTGAAAATGTTTCTTTCGCTTCTTTAGTTTCTAAGTGTCGCTTAATGTTGAAATACATAACTTTGGCGTCTCATTCTTCATCGCTGTTTCAAAGTTATTATAGTTTTGTTTTCAGTTGTGTGCTAGTGTTGTTCAAACTTTCAGCTAGCTTTACTGTTTTTAGTTTCCTTTTTTTAGCAATTTGTTTATGTGCATTTGTCATTTTATTATTTATAAAAAAACCTGTCCAAGGTATTTTGATTTTCGTTGAAGTTTTGCGATGTCATTATGTTATTAACGTTATTTCATTGTTATCTAATTAGAGTTTTTGTTCAAATTACATTTAGCCCAATATTTAATTGTATTTTGGTAAACAAATATTTGAAAGTTTCTAGTTTTAGCAAACTATAATAACCATCATCTGTTTGAAGCATAAAACTGCTTTTATATTTATGGGCCAATGGGCAAATGCATTTTTACGCCCGTGGGCATGCTGGTCTAAAAAAGAGGTGTTTTCAAGTGCATTTTTGCGACTTGCTATTTTGAGAAGCTGAAAATTGGCTGCGATGTAGACCAACTCAAACCTGCTCTAAAGTCAACGACGCAATTTTTTTTTTGATAATTTAAAGTTCACGTTATTAGAAAATGTGCCTCTGGGCGGTTCCAAAACGTGCTTTCACTTCCCTTACTACACAGAGGGAAGCGCAGCAGCACACAAACATGAGCCTTATAAAAAATAAATGGATTACAATTAAAACGATTTTTATCGTGTACATAAAGATGAAAATCCGGCTCATGCGCGAGCAGATGTGTTTTCTCTCTGAAGAAGCATCTAGTCCACAGTATAAATAGCGAATCCGCCATGGAGCTTGTGCAACAGGATCTTAAAGCGAATGAGAGATGAGACTCTGATTGGTTTACTGCATCAGTGTTGGGTGTAACTAGTTACTATGTAATTAGTTACTGTCATTTAATTACTTTCCATTGAAAAAGTTATGTAGGGGTTTACTCTTATTCATTTTCTGTAATTTAATTACAATTACTTTTGATGTGATTAAACTAAATACTTTGAATATATGCGTGTGCAATAGTGGAATTGACATTAAAATTCAAAGTCTAACTTTAAAATCGTTTTTTACATTTGTAATACTTTGGTCAGTTAATAATAATAATAATTTATGTAGTGTTATATGATTTATTTAAATGATTTAAGAGTCGTTTCATGTCTATCCTTGAATTACGAACTAATCTAGGTTGATGTAGGATATAGAAAGTAATTAGTAATAAGTAATTCAATTATTCTGGAGAGAGTCATTTGTACAGTAATCTGATTACACTGTTGAATATGTAATTAGTAACTAGTAATGGATTACTTTTCCAGAGTAACTTGCCCAACACTGTACTGCATTTTACCCCCCAAAATCACCCATTCCTCATTAAGTGAATCGGGACAACCCGTTTACACCCTGCGCCCAGACTCGCTGATTGTTTTCCAGTCATTAAACTAGCAAATCATGCATCTTCATTATAGACGTGCTGATGTGAATTCATGAGCGGTGTGCACGCGCATGTTTTTTTCAGGATCAGGAGATGTCCGCTGCCACAGATGGCAGTTATCTCGGCGAACGTCACTTCCGTTGTCCCGCAAACAAAGGGCTTTTTGTCAAACTGCGCAACTGCAGACGCGACTCCAGATTTCCTGCGCCGGAGACGCCCATCAACCAGGTGGACCGCTGCAACTCTATAGGTGTGAAAAGGGACATCTTCAGAAGAACATTAATTTGCGTACGCACCTGTGAATGACGACTGTGAGTGTGTTTTTAGCGTTCGCTAACTGGAGCAGTCAGCGGGTGGATGAAAACACTCCTCCTGTGATGGGTCTGGACGCTCGGGTGCTGTACGAGGGCTTTAAGAAAGGCATTCAGGGTCATCTCAACTCCTGCTATCTGGACGCTTCTCTCTTCAGGTGTGAGGACAGTCGCTTCTGCATTACGCCATCGATTTAAAATTCTTCTGGCTGGTGTGTGTAAACGTTTTGTGTTTCTGTCTGGCAGTGTTTTCTCCTGCTGTAGCTCTGTGGATTGGGTTTTGTTCTGGCCCACTGAACCTCAGAAGAATCCTCGCAGTAGGAACGCTCAGGATCTTCTGCGCTGTGAGATTGTCAATCCTTTGCGCAGGTACAGAGAAAGCCCACTCTTCACATTTTGAGAACACAAATGTTAACATGCAGCTATCATCATGTATTACACTCTTCCTTCATGCAAGCAAACTACAAGTGCAGTTGTCATGAAGTGAAAACCACATTCAGGAAACACAACGTCAACATTTTGGGAATCAAAGCATTAAGAATTTCACTGGACGGGATGGAAAGGATTGACTTCATTGAAATGTTGAATGTTTTCTGGTCGTGACAGAGGAGGAGAACATGTAAAGTAGTGTGTTGAAATAATCCCCATGATTCATTCGGTTCTGCAGGTTTGGTTATGTGTGTGCCAGTAAAACCATGACCCTGCGCAAACTTCTACAGGCAGAGACGGCAGATGCTGGATATACCAACGAGGAGAAAGGTGTGTGTGCGTTTGTGGGGGCATGCATGTGTGTGTGTGTGTGCCTTTTTGTATGAGGGCGTGTCTGCATGTGTGTGAGTGTGCGTTTGTGTGTGTGCATGATTGTATGAGTGCGACTGTGTGCGTGTGTTTTTTTTTGCACTTGTTTGTTTGTGTGCGTGTTTAAAAGAGTGCATGTGTGTGTGTGTTTGTTTGCGTGCGTCTGTGTTTGTTTGCGTGCGTCTGTGTGTGTATTTGCGCTTGTGTGTGCATGTGCTTGTGTCAGTGCGTGTCTGTGTGCACGTGTTTGTTTGTTTGTGTGCGTTAGTGTGTGTACGCGTTTGTATGAGTGCATGTGTGTTTGTGTGTATTTGTTTGTGTGCGTTTGTGTATGAGTGCGTGTGTGTGCATGTTTGCATATGTTGGTGTTTGTTTGTGCACGTGATCGCGTGAGTGCGTGTTTGTATGAGTGAGAGCGTTTGTTTGTGTGGGTGTGTGTGTGTGTGTGTTCGCGTTTGTATGTGCACGTCTTTGTGTGTGTTCACGTTTGTGTGTTCACGTTTGTGTGTTCACGTTTGTGTGTGCATGTGTTTGTGTCAGTACGCGTTTGTGTGTGCACGTGTTTGCGTGAGTGCGCTTTTCTGTGTGTGCATGTTTGTTTGAGTGTGTTTGTGTTTGTTTGTTCATGCATGCATGTGTGTGTGAGTTTGTTTGTTTGCATGTGTGACCATGTGTGTGCGTGTTTGTGTGCATGCGTATGAGTGTGTGTGAGTTTGTGTGTGTGTTTGCGCGTGTGTTTTTATATGTACTTGCTTGTGTGGCTGTTTGTATAAGTGTGTCAGTGTGCATGGGTGGCATTTAACTATCGATTTCGGGGGCGCAAGAATAACATCAACACAACTTTGAGTACCTGCATCATCAAACTATTCACAGAAATTTTAAACAAGCAGATTTAAGTAACAACTAAACAACAAAACAGCCGTACCTTAGTGAAGTGCTCAACGGCGTCCACCGGGCGCTGCATCAAATCTATTAACTGTTTTAACAAAATCCACATGATAGGCCCGTTCAATGTTCAGTACTTCAATGTCCGAGAGTCTCTCCTGTGTCATTGTGTTTCTCATGTATGTTTTCAGTCAGCACAGGTAAGAAACATTTCTTTCACACGATGCAGTGTTCATCGGCACAGTCAAAAATAACTTGAAGAGGTTGCCAATATTCACTTGACTGTGGACTAGCTTTGACTCTTTGAATAGTGACAGTCGTTGTTCAAAACTCACTTCTCCAGTTGACATGGCATTGAAAAGTGTCAATTCGGCTTTCATCTCCTCCTCTGGAAATCCGTAGTGACGACAAATAAATGTCAGGTCCTCTTCGGTGTCCGTATTGGAGCTGAGGATGTGGTTAAGAGCAATCAAAGTGTTAATGTCATTTTCTTGAAAACGCTCCCGGATCTCACCAACCGTGTTGTCTAGTACGCAGACATGCAATTCATTGTAATAGTCCTGGGCTGAAGCTGAATTTGTTCCTGTCGCAACTGCTTTGGATCTCCTCCATGGACGTTGGGGACCACGGTAGTTGTTCTTTTCGCAGAAGTCAACAGTGAACTGCCAAAGCTGCTGGAAGTGGTGATCAGTTCTCATTGCTAAAAGAGCAGAGATTGTGGTGGATGCTAGGCTTTTTACACTAGCATAATGCAATGTGGATGACTGTAGCGCTTTGGACAGTATATTGCACTGTGTTAGAACATGTTGCATCAAAATACAAGGGAACAAAAAAAAGCAAAAGTCGGCAACTGATGTCAGCAGACTACTTGCCTGTCCCCCGATTCGCACATCGTTTTCAGAAATTTCAGTAAGAGTGTCAACGACAGTCTCAAAGTTATCAAGTATGGCCTTGAGAGCCTCTGCACGGCAGCTCCATCTTGTGTCGCTGAGAGATTTCAGTGTGTAACTTTTACCCGCAAAGTCGCTGTTCTGATCTCGCAAAGACTCAAAAACAGCATGCCGTTTTGCTGACCCCTCGATAAAGTTATAGAGAGACTGGACATTAGTCAGCATGTGTCTCACGGCTGTGTTTGTGCGACAGACATCCACAATGCAGAGGTTGAGTATATGCGAGTGACAGTGGACATACATTGCCTGCGGATTTTCGCTTAAAATCCGTGCAGCTACACCACGATAGGGTCCTCGCATACTCGCAGCACCATCGTAACATTGCGCTCTCAAATTGGCAGGGATGGGCATAAATACATGTAAATGTATTTACAATACAAATACAAAATACTGTGTGGAAAAGTGTATTTAAATACAAATACAAAATACTGTGTGGAAAAATTTATTTAAATACAAATACAGTATTTTGTATTTTGAAAATACACAAAATACATGTGAAATTGGTGATTCAGTGCAGGTACCCCATTAGGCTGAAATCTATCTGGGCCTATTCTAAATGCCAAAAGCATGATGTGTTTAACTGCTAAGAAACTTTCGTTTTCATTTTATTTAACGCTTCCCCTGCCCGGTAGGAAATACACAACTACAAAAAAAGACACTTTATAAAAAAAATGTATTATGTTTTATCTCCATCATTACTTCGAACTCAGTAACAAAAATAGAAAGTTTGTCTAAAATAAATAAAATTAGAATTTGGCTTTATTCACACAAAGGTTGTTTTTTTCTACTAAAATCTAAAGATTTTGTGTGGTGTATCATTTATCAGTGTCATCACAGATGCACACAATCAATACACTAAACTGATGGAGATTATTTTGTTTAATACAATCGTTAATTAAAAGAAAATAATGCATTTAAAAATGTATAAGACAGTATTTTTCAATTTAGTGTGTTTAATGTTATGATATATTGATATGTTTTGTTATAATGTTACAATTTGAAGTTAACTGTGTTTTACTGAGGGTTTAAGAAGTGTACTCAAAACCTTTTTCACATACTGACCTAAAAATGACCCAAAACCTATAAACCTACCTAATCAATTTATATGTGCAGAAATCCATTAATCACGAGAGGAGTGTTTCACAAATTATTCGGCAAACAAATGACTTCCTCTCATCGCTCCTTGACGATGATTTGTAGAAGAATTTATCAGAGTCGCCCCCTGTCGTTTCACAGACTTATACAACAGAGAGCACGTCAAGAATAAAAGCCTCGTCGGTTTAATGAGGAGTGCGCGCAGTAAACAGTTTCGCGGCGTATCTATGCGAATTGTGAAAGTATAAACAAGGCTTTAACTGCACAAAGCAACAAGAGAAAGCGGCAACTGTGCGCTTATTCCAACGCTTACGGCGTCACACGTGACACTCCGTCTCGGAGAGCGTGCACAAAAAAAACTGTCTGCCAACGTGCAAAGTGAGAATTTGAATTTCCTTTCGCGGCAGTTATAATAACAAATCACAATTACTCATTCACACTTGTTTCTTTTTCCACTCTCATCTTCCAATTATTCCTGCCCACTAAAAGGTGCACATATATATTTACTTACCCCAATAGCTCTATAAACTATTTAAAAAAAGTTAAATTCATTTTATATAATCGCTACGAATCTACGACATGTTGATGTTGTCATGACATCACCCATACCTAACACGCAGTAGCGTTAATATTTTAAACACAAATAAAATTGACCATGAAATCCTCACATTATTCCAGAAAAGACGCAGATCCAATGCTGGGTTGTATCTACAGCTGAAGCTCACGTGCATGAATGTTGGGGCTGGGGAAGGGCGTGTCTGGACTGAATTATGTTGGTTGATGCACGAAAACACCCTGATAAAAAGGTTGACTGGCTCAAAGTATTTTGAAAATACAAAAATACTCATCTTAAATGTATTTAAATACAAATTACATTAGATTTTTCCAAAGGCTTTAAAATACAAAATACTATTTTGTATTTCAAATACGTATTTTAAATACATGTATTTGAAATACTGCCCATCCCTGCAAATTGGAGATGTCAAAAACGAAGCATGTCAATACATTCTTTAATAGAATGGCTAAAGATTCACCATCTGTTTTGTCTGTACGAAAAAATCCAATGATTGATTCATGGACAGCGAGGACTCCGTCGACACATCTTAAAACCACTGCAACTTGTTCATGTCTACTTAAATCTTGCGTTTCATCCGTGATAAGTGAAAAAAGTTTAGCTTTGTGCACTCTTTGAATGATGTCGCTTTTAACCTGGCCGGCCATTATATTGATCAACTTAATTTGGTGCTTGCTATGTACATAATTAAATGATCTCTCTCTCTTCTTAAATAGCCGATCAATTAGTTGGTTATCAGTGGCACTTAAATCCATCAACTGCTAAAAAAAATCCCAGATTTTCTGATCCATCCGTTTCGTCATGACCACAAAGAGCAATACCGGAGCGACAGCAAAAGAGCAAAGTCTTGCGTGTTTATTTCAAATATTCTCTGTTCTTATTTACTCTTTTTGTGTGTTCACTGCTTATTTGCATCGCTACGCTTCCCATTTTAAGTGTCTGTTAGTGACTTTTCATTTTCAAACCTGGAGAAATGTGCACGCTGCTCTTCTGATGTTCACTGAAATTTTCCGTGGCTTTTTTCCAGTAGCCGAATCCAGTGACTTGAAATGTGTCTATTTTAGTCTCGTTGCCACCAAATGCGCAGCATTGGAAACAAAAAGCCTGATCAATGGCGGGACTAAATTCCAGCCATTCATAAATCCCATACCATTCATAAATCCCATACCATTCTTTTCTGAACTTTATACCGTCAGTCACTGGAAAGGAAATAACTGGTTGATACGGTCCGATTTCAATAAAATTGGTAGACATTTTTGGTCCGTGAACTGGATCTCGCTCAGGACGCGCGCTGTCTGTTGAGGCCTGGCTAACTGACCTGACGGCTCACATTGGAGATTCTCATTTTCAAATCTGCTCTGTTGTCTGCTTGACTGCTCGGTTACATGTCCTTCATCAGCAGCAATATCTGTTTTTGATTTCTTGTTGAAGTAATTATCCAACGTATTGGCACGCTTAGCCATTTTGACTGATTTTGTCGGATAGTAGTAGTATGTATTATTACGTAATGCATAACATAGTACGTAATGCATAGCATATTGATCTTTTTTCGTTTTGCTGCCCCCTTCAATGCGGAAATAGAAATCACATCTGCAACTCTTTGTCTCCAATAATTAAATTACGACATAGAGGGGCATCTGCTTCCCCTTGCCCCCCCCAAATGTTGCCCATATCTGTCTGTGTGTTTGTGTGAATGCGTGCGTGTGTTTGTGCATTTGTGTTTGTTTCTGTAAATGTTTATGTGTGTGTGTGTGTGTGTGTGTGTGTGTGTATGAGTGCATTTGTGTGAGTGTTTTTTTTAAGACCTCAATACTGCAAGGAACACAAGTTCAGATTCACTTATAAGCATCACAACAGTCATATTTCTGTATTTAGGGAAAATAAAATGTGATAACCTGGATTTTGTTCAGTTTTCATGTGTTGTGTCATGCTGTTGGTCTCTCGCATTGTGTGCGTGTGTGTTTTTTTTTTAGATCCAGAGGAATTTCTCAACCAGCTTTTCCTGCTTCTCCGGGTTGAACCGCTTCTGAAGATCAGGTCAACACCCTCATTCTCTGTCGGTTCATCCAAATATAAAGATAATGGGCCTCATTCATCAAACATTCGTAAATATATGTGTAAATATAAAACAGACCTTCCCAAAAACTTTCCGCCTGATTCACTAAAACTTCGTAAACGTCAGACTTGATGGTGAAGTGTGTGTATGTTAATGAATTCTAATCACTCGTAAACAGGGCACATTTAAAAAAAACGCACATTTCATTTTCTTTGGTCGGTATAACGTGTTATTGTGATCTGCTATCTGTATTGCACCTGTCACTGACGTTTACAAGTTTATAATTTTTACCATTAAAAAGTTAGTAAATAATAGTCATCAGGGATTATAATTTTCTTTTTTTAAACCGCCTGTAATGTTCTGTGAACGTTATTTTCTGCTTGCCAAGAAGTAATTTTTCAATATAGATATTTATATACTCCACTGTGGTTGTACAGCTGTGCAGAAACGGACAGCGACGAGCTCAGCGTTCGACATAAAGTTAAAGAGTAATAAATGGAGAAAAAAATATAGATGTGAATAGAACTGAAATATCATTATGATACACACAGTGTTGGGAGTACCTGGTTGCTTAGTAATCGGTTACTAAGGGGCTTCTTTTCCAGTCTCGTGTATATTCAGCTCAAATTGAGTAAAGAGTGTTTGTTTACTATTTACCAGATTGTCTGACCTCTTCTTCCAAGCAAGATCCTTCTTATATTATATATAAAATATTCACCAAAGTTTGGATTTTTTTAAATCCCGTGCATGTGCATCCAAAACGCTCAATTCACGCGAATCGCCTCATTCGTTCATGAATTAACAATACTCTGCATTTTTATTCCGAAGAAAACATTTGAGCGATTAAATGACATGAGGTTGAGGAAATGGTGAGGAAATTATCATCATTCTTTTATGGATACTCCAGGAAAAGATTCAGCCAAACATGATGAAGGTTTCATATCAAAACAGGGCAGCTCATCGGATGTTGTGTGGTTGTGTTGTCGTTGTAGGTCAGCGAGTCGGCAACCACAGGAGTGTTTCATATATCAACTTTTTCCGCCGTCCGTCTCGCCGACTCCATCGTCTCCTGCGGTCTCTCCTCCATCTCCATCTCTCTCCCCCCTCGCTCTCTCGTCTCTCATGCGGGTGTCCAGCGTGCAGATGTTACTGGAGTCGTCCTTCATGCACTCCGGACTAAAACTCACAGAGGTGAAGGTTCACACCGACACGAGGACAGACACACAGCTGTCAATCACTGAATTGCTCATACGCACACCTCATTCACAGGCCCCCTCCTGTCTGCCGCTCCTCATGCCCAGATTTGGCAAAGAGTTCAAGATGTTCGACGTGATTCTGCCATCGATGTCTCTGGACATCACGGATCTGCTGGACGAGAGTGAGCAAGATATTCATGCTTTCTTATTTTTGGATTGTTGCATTTGATAAGGCTAATATTTATATTGCACTTTATTTTAAATTTGTTTTTCCTCATTCTATCAATAATGTTAACTAATGTGTTAATTGCGTCACATCAGATTAAAAATTCATTACGTCATATTTGATTTCATTACATCAGCTGTGAGGCAGTGCAGTATCTGTCAATCACTGGCTCAGTGGGAGTGTCTACAGTGTTACGAGGATGATGACATCACACCGGGCCAGTTGAAGCAGTATTGCGACACCTGTAACACACAGGTAAACACACACAGATGGCTTTCAACACACACGCGTACACCTTGAACACACGTCTCTGTCTGCATCAGGTCCACACTCACCGGAAACGACAGGCACATGTACCTGTCGTCATCAGAGGGCCACAGGGCTCATGGGAGGGACCCGTGACATGCGTCCGGCAGCTCATGGATCTGTTCGCCATCACGTGTATCGAGACCAGTCACTACGTCAGCTTCGTCAAGTACGGCCCGCACACGACCGACTGGCTTTTCTTCGACAGCATGGCAGACAGAGAGGGTAACGTTTTATTTAGGTTTATCATCACTAGTACTCTGAACGTGTAGAAAGCAAGCAAATGTGATTTCATGGTGACTTTTCGCAGGTGGAGAGAACGGTTTTAATGTGCCACAGGTGAGAGCGTGTCCTGAGGTGGGCCGGTACTTGAGTCTGTCAGTGGAGGAGATCTCTCGTCTGGATGCCTCGACGCTCAGAGACCCCGTCCGCCGCTTGCTGTGTGATGCTTACATGTGTTTTTACCACTGCCCAGAATTGAGTCTTTACAAATGACACGCACACTCGAGATGTTAGATTTCACAAATGCTATTACAAATGTTGTACATTCACAAGGGTCCCTAACGCTTTTGCAATATTGTGCACTATACAGTATACAGAGGAGTAATGATGTGTAAATAATTCTAAAAGATGTTTTCAACTGAATGCATTATACTGTTTGTTTACAAATGTAAATCTTCAGGACATTCAACTTTTTTTCAAAACTGTCATGTATAAAAAGAATAAAAAAGATAAAAGCTTAAATGTTTATTTTATTTCAAATTCATATTCTTCCTCCAATGTCTGAGTGTACATGTTGATAGTTACTAAATAGGATCTACGAATATATGTTTTTATTTGTATATCAATTAATAGGCAAAATAAACATCACATTTTTAATGACAGTCCGCAAAAATTCGATGTTGAATTTCGATTTTTTTAAACTAATATAATCTTTTTTCTAGGGGGGAAAAATCATAAATGCAGATGTATGACGATGAAACCATATTTATGTTTTTAAAATATTTTGTATTTAATTTCTTTCCATCAGTGGAATATATGGAATCTAAAAAGGTTCTGAAACTTATAAAATAATAAGATTTATTGGAAGAGAGTATATAAAAATCAGAATTTCTGCACATTATTGATACGTTATATCAATTACTGAGCGTCACGTTTTTATTATAAAAATCGACCAAACAGAATAAGAGTCTTTGATTGGGAACACGATACATTCTGTATAGTATTGAGAAATAAAAGGAGTGATTTTTTTTTCACATAATCTTGATTCTAGGAAAAAAATGTCTTCATAATTGCAACTGTATGAAGATGAATCCATATTTATCTGTTTTTAAAATATTTTTTTTGGATCATTTCTTTCCAGCAGTGGAATATATGAAATCTAAAAATGCTCGCAAACTTGTTAAAATAATAAAATAATTGGATCTATTGGAAGAGAATGTAAAGAACCATATTTTATAATTAAAAAAATCAGAATTTCTGCAAATGATTGGTTCTTGGTGTCTGTTTTTTTCTTTTTTTCTCTATCTGCCTTGTTTTATAATTGTTAATGTAAATTTAAATATTCCATTATAGATGGATATATATGTATTTTAAAAAAATAAAATAATATTACGCAAAAAAAGAGAGTCCGCTTGACGTCATCTACTCGGGACGGAAGTGACGCGGGATCGTCATTAGCTGGTGTCTGTGAGGAGAGCTGATCGTCTGTTTACCACGGCACATTATTTTATGAATAAAACAGAATTAATCGGATTATTTACATTACTCGTGAAACATCTTTCAGTTTCTCACGACCGAATTGATCTTTGAGAAGTGAGTAAATATGAATTTTCAAGATGAATCGAGAAAAACATTTCCCGTTAGTTATGTATTACAAGTGATGATTAGACTCTGACAGTGAACAGGGTGACCATGTGTTTTAAACAGTTTTATGACAATGTTTTACTCGAAATATTCGAACTGGACACGTTTAAATTAGTCACGTTATTATTAATTATTAACGTTTTTTGGATAATGGTGTTCATACATGACAAACGAAAGTTACGTCATCTAGTTACTTTCTTTCTTGGCTCAATTGACTCAAAGCAACAGCTTTATAGTTTTTGTAGACTGAGAATATGATTGTTGTTTTTTTACAGGTGTTTTAACAAGCAGTATGACATCACCGGGCAGTCAGGGGGGTGGAGCTGTGTCAACGAGAGGCGGAGCTGCAGCCAAGAGAATGAAATGGGCTTTAGAACTGAGTCTGGGCAACAGCAGGTGATAAAAAGACATTTCCACATGATGTGACCTTCGCATAAAGACATGTCACTCCAGGTTTGATCTCGGTCACATGACGCTAGAGAGCCAAACACATGGCATGATGCATCTTGAGATGCCAAAGCTGAA